>NW_028145384.1:0-58206 GCF_050370095.1 Fusarium phalaenopsidis | reverse complement strand
CAACCTTTGTCCAACAGCCAAACCGTTGCATAGGAGAGCAATGCGAATCAGTCCCTATTGCCGGTGGCAGCGAACGCATTGCGACCTTCAGGTGAAGCGCCAGGCCTTCTGCCCCGTCTGCAGGGGCCACACCTAACGTTATCAGCAAAGGAACGGAGATGACAGCTCTTGTTATGGTAATCCGCTTCTTTGGGTGAAGACCAGAGCCTGCGGCTATGGCTCCAACTCTAGCGTCAACTCGCTGATGTATTTGAATGGCGACGATGCCAAGCCATCTAAGGCTCCAAGCGATCGGTTTTTTGCCCCAATTGCTAGATGAGCCGTGACCATCTACGCAGACATAGCTCGGACGCAACCAACGATCCCAACCGAGCAACGTCAGGACGCTATCATCAATGCGCACAACACCATCCTCGTTCACCGACAGCTTGTACTGTACCATCCATATCTCTAGAGGGAGAGGTGAGGACGGTAGCAAGGCACAGGTTGGGGGAGTCTGATGGGCAATTGAGGAGGAGATGAGGGATCAGGGAAGGCCGATCGACTGGAAGGTGCTCAGTAGTAGTCAAAGACGCCAGGAACACAGACCCTGTGAGGAGTAACATCGATTCGATGGGAGATCCTACTGCGTTCGTTGACAACTGCTTTGTTAGATAATAGGAATCCGTGATTCCAAGAATATAACAACCATGTCGCCAGACAGCAGTCAAGCGGTCTCATGCCGGCATAGCCTACCTCAGATTCACTGCGACTTCGCCCCTAGCCATCGCGACTCTAGGAGCAAAGTCGTGAAAAACACATAGTAACAGAAAGACGCTAATGAAATCAGGAGCAGAGACCACAAGATTTCCGCAGAAAATAGTCAAAAGTAGTATGCATCAAAGGTAAGATTGTAACCATATCGTATAACTATATATTTCTACAACCTTAGAATCCCCTTATACGTTATATATATATTTTCTCGGAATGCTAAACCAACAACAGACCACACTATCCAGCATATCATCGGCACAGACGGCGCATCGTATGGAGCCTGTTAACTGTCAGCGGGATGACCAGGCGCGGCTTGGAATCAGTGGCCGCAAGACAAGCCTGTGACCAGGATGGCTATGTTAGGGCCATGGGCGTGCGTGGTCACGGTCAGATGGAGGGCGTTACTGCATCCCCCATCGAGCCGAGCCTAGGTA
The DNA here is from genome assembly GCF_050370095.1 of Fusarium phalaenopsidis. Lineage (NCBI taxonomy): Eukaryota > Fungi > Ascomycota > Sordariomycetes > Hypocreales > Nectriaceae > Fusarium > Fusarium phalaenopsidis. The sequence continues at coordinate 57,019 of NW_028145384.1, read as the reverse complement.
GGAAGAAGAGGTGATAAAGGAAAAGAAAGGAAGAGAAGACAAGAGAGGGAGGGGACGCAGGTGCGTCTCAAGTCCGTCTCGTCTAGTAGCGAGGGCAGATCTTATCAAAGAAGACGCCTGATTTGGACAGCTTGACGAACTTGGTGAAGTCTTTTCCCTATTGCGAGGTGTATTACTGCATTCGGTGAGGGTACCGGTCTCATTCGATGACGCGGCAGCACCTTTCTGCAATAGAAGATGTGATCCGGTGATTGCGTCGGTCGCACGAGCAGACCAGCCGTGCTTCACTGTGGTTGAATCTCTCATAATATGCGGCGAAGTCCCCATGAAGGGATCTCGCTGCGAGTAGATGGTGCAAGACTGCGCGCGGAAGCGAAAGCTCCGGCGGGCAGGCTATGATCGCCTTAAGATTGAATCTCTTATGCTGCTCTGGGGAGGTGATAGACCACCATGTCTCGAATGCTTCTTTGGTTTCTGCCTCGCGATTCTTCTCAGGTACGCCAGCGTTGGTCGAGCGCCTTCGGGCTCGGGCAGTGAGGATGCTGCTTTTGCCAGTTTATCGGCTCGTTCGTTGCCGAGAATGTTGGTGTGGCCGGGAACCCAACGCACCTTGGTAGCGCCATGGGATGCTGCTAAGGCTTGGAACTCGAGGAAACTTCTTGGGAGGAGTCTAACGGTGTGCCCCGCAGAATCCGTGGCCGCAGCCAGGTTGTCTAAGCAGATTATGATCTCTTGTACTGGTGATTCTTGGAGATTCAAAGCTGCCTTCAAGCCCTCTAATGCTCCTGTGGCCTCGGCATCAAAGACCTCTGCCGGCCTGATCCGTCAAGGATCGAAAGTCTGTTCTAGTGGACAATGAAGCCGTAGCCGGCTACTCCCTCTTTTTTTGACCGTAAAGCCTAAATGCCGTAAGTAACGTCACGCCCCCTAAGACCGTGTGCACCCCACGACCGCCACGTCCGCGGGGCCTCACTCAATCTCTCCACCAAGTGTAATTCCATGATTTCTCAATGAAAATAAATACAATTTTAATTATGAAAGCTGGAATACATCCTCCATTTCCTCTCCATTATACTGCGCAATTTCCATCGCATCATTAATAATATTGGGTGCGTGAGAGCGCTCATAAGCCTCGGCGGCATCTTCGGCATGAGCGCTCGCGTACGCAATTTCCTCAATCCGAGCAAATCGCTCGTTGGGATCCTTCTCAACAGTCTTCCGGCCTGTATGCCTCTGCGACGATAGCTTCAGTCGTAGGCGCTCGTTTTCCTTCCTTAGAAGAACGTTCTGGCTGATAAACTGGTCTGTCATCTTGAGCACCTTCAGCTCGGTCATACGGGAACTGCGACCATCGCGATTTTGGTCACTTCTGCCCCGTTTTAGTAGGGAAGATACTTCTCGCGCGTTCCTTGGTGTTTGCCAAAGGTCGTCTGATAGTTGGTTTTCTTGCGGGGGCGTTTTTGGAGGAGGAAATTCTGGGACTAGACGGTCAGCCTTGATGAGCTCCGGCAACACCCTGTCAACATTACAGGGAATAATGCCAGCGCCATGAAAACCGGCTCGGATGTTCTTTGATATAAAAGCTTTATCCGATGCTATTTTATATGCTTGTATGAAGCGTTTTTTTTTTTTTTTGGATAGGAGACCGGGCTTCGAGGTCCGCAAATTTTGCTGTCTCTTGGCGAAAGTATGTCTTCAGTGGACTAAAAATGCCCACATCGAGAGGTTGAGTGAGATGTGAAGAGTGAGGGGTAAGTAAATAAGCTGGACTTTGCTCAGCCAAGCCAGGAACATGAAAGGGATAGTAACATGGGAGCTGTGGCCGTCTAGGATAAGAATCCTCCACCGGCCGTTTCCTGGATCGGTCTCGGGCAAGAAGACATCAATAAACCAGCTCTCAAAGATCCGAGTATTTGACCAACCAGTCTCCGTACAGTCGTAATGCCAGTCAGGGATATCATCCTTATTAAACCACTGTCCCTGAAGCGTTTTCCCTGTGAAGACGACCACCGGCGTGAGCCGCCTTCCTGCCGCACTGGCGGACTCCAAAATCGATACCCAGGTATGAGAATCACTCTCTTCTACATAAGAATATCTTGGTACGGTCTTGAAAGAGAGATACAGACACGTTAATATATAGGAAACACTTGTAGTTAATTCCGAGTCACCTATCGAGATACTGAACTACGCAAAGTTCAAATAAGTATCTCGGTCTGAGATTGAAACCTGCCAATCCATTAAGCCATGAACGTAACATTCCCCACGAAGTATGTGCTTTTCCAGCTCTGTATGGACAACAAATGGTGTCCTCAACCCATGGATCAAGTATATCGACGCACCAGGCGAAACATGAGTCGAGCCTAATCCTAGCCGTCCGCCTTTCGTGACGAACAAAGTCCTATTCCGGCATACCTCTTCGGCGAGGTATCCAAAACGCGAAGAGCCGTCAGAAATATCATAGGAGTCCTCGGTACTGTTGGGTACCGTATCGTCCAAGTTCCTTTTTTCCCAGTGGCTATATATGCGGAACACTTCCTCCGGGTTGAACGTTCAACGCTCCACGATCTGTGGGTGTCACTCTCGCCTCCATGACAAGCGTCGAGGCAAACATGGACTCAAAGCCATCGTCCTCTATGCTGTCCCTTGCCAAATTGAACCAGATCCCAAAGATATCATGTTCGCTGATCTGAAGTCTCCTGCAGAGAGAGGCGTAGTAAGGAGGACCACACACGGCTATCTCATCTACCAATAGAGCACGAACCCGCAAGGTCTGGGAACTTTCATCGAGGTAGTAGTCGGTACTTGATACTGTCGCTGAAAATTGAGCCTGGATATTTTCTCCGGGATATGGCAAGAGTGCGAGAGGTCGCGACTGCACGCGCCAATCCGGCACCCACGAGGGTATGTCATCTGCAGGAGGACCGGGTGTCAGGATGGTCGTATCGTACGCTTTTGAGAGTGAATGCACTTCGACATCACCACAGCCGGCAAAGTGCAGGACGTCTAGGTTGTTGTGCTGTCGAATGTACCCATTCGCAAATCTCATGTAGAGTTCGGGACTTGTTGTGCTGTAGCTTGGTAGAAACCATCTGTGATCTGTGCTATTCCGGGAGACAAGCCCAAAGAGTGCATTCAGCCGATCATGGCTCTTCTTGCAACCCCAGGCGCTCAAGGTTTGAGCCAGGTGAGGAAACGAAAGGGCTTTCCAGCCGTAACCTGTGCTCTTAGCTGGCCAAGTCGCATGGCGTGTCGAAATGGCTTCAAAAGCCAAGGCGCAGGTGGGTCGTGAATAATGGACGACAGCGCTTGCATTGCCGCGAAGAAGGTTGTCCCCCTGATAGTTGAGCCACCGCATCGGAATTCGAGCTCGGAGGCCAATGCAACTTCTTGGACTATCCACAGCCTGCTGAACCAAGGGCGGTTTGCCAATGCAGCCACTGCAGAAAATGGGACCATCGTCGGATCGAACATATTCGACAAATCCTTCAGGTATCCCGCTGTCCACAGGTTGTTGGCGGCTCTTTCCCAGTCTGAAGAAGCCTTTGGGTCGGGAGTGTTCGTAACCAAAATATGCAATAGGTCAAAGGCATACTCGCTATCCTTTTCATGAAGTCCAAGCCAGCATATCACTCGCTGGGCTTGTGTGAAAATCCTCGACATGAGCTTGACTTGCTGCTCTCGTTCCGCATCATTCTCCTGGTCAATACATATTTGATCTATCCAAATCGCCATAGTAGTGACATCAGATAGAAGATGGTCGAGGGCCTGGAATAAAGACTTCCTGATCCTAAACTGGCTGCTATTGACATGGAGGATTGGATCACTCGGTGATGGATCACCCCAGACATATGATAGCGCTGAATACTTCGGGGCTTCATCGAGCCTGGATTGGATGAGACGTCCTTGTATCGGGTCGTCGGGGCCGGACCGTGTGAGCTCAAGTAGTCGAATGCTGTCGAAGCTGCCAAGCTTCGCATGAAGGCGGGTTGAATCCATTGCTACGTCGCGATGCGGACCGCAAACTGAGTTGCTAAGTCAAGGTCACACGATAGGCACACGTGCGGGGCAGGATCGTTTTCGAATAGATAGATGCCCAAGGTGTTGTTGCTCACATGACGAAGGCAATGTGCAACTTGGACGGCTAAGTATATGGCCGTTTTGGGGATGCGAGTAGGCAGCAACCGGCTGACGCATTTTAGGCAATGCTGATCGAGAGAAAGGTACAGCATGGTACCGGATTTAGCCGACTCCAGCATTCATGGCCCAACAATGGCCCCGTTGTCGGCTTTCCTCTAAGCACAGACCTTGAATTCCTAGTCGTCGATGATTACATACTACAGTACTCAATGTAGTAATTGGGATGGGCCCCGTCCCTCTATTGACCGTCTCGGTAGACGCGTCGCGTGCAAGGGCTGGATTCGAAGTAACTTAATGAAATAAGACGAGATGTATGCACGGACGGCCCCGTGGCGTATCCGTACAGGGGCCAGTTTCAGTGTAATTGAACGAATTATCAGCACGACTGCGTACAGTAGTAACCCCGCTCAGTCAGATCCATACAAGTCTTCCACAACCATTGGGACAGAGTCGCCCTCTGATTGTTGGGTTAGTGTTTGCCAGAAGGACTCTGTATCCCATACCCAATTATTATCGCCGCCTAGCAAGGGAACCCTACCGTCCTTGTCTGTCATGGCACCTGAGACCGGCTTTACGGCAGCGCCAGCCGTGCCATTGTCCGCTACCAACGTTGATTCCAACTACCTGGGCTCTGCACACCAGAACGCGCGCCCATTCCTTTTACCAGGGCCCAATCATTCCGACTCGTTGCCAACTGCCCATTTAAGGCACCAACTGGAGGCTCTTCCCTCACAGTTCTATCCACATGTGCCCGGTTCCTCGGCCTTGGCATGTTTCATCCAAGCTCTACGCACGCAGGGAATTCATGATAATCCCGAATTCGTTGAGCGTGGAAGCGCAGTGTATGACCAGGTGTTCCGACATTCCTTCAGCCCCACATGTCCTTTTAAGTTCCGGACACAACAACTGAGGTTTCTTTCAACATGCGATACTAAGAAAAGCTTATTGCAGGCTCGACCCTGGTCGAAGCGAATGAATCAGAGCATGCCCAAACCCTTGAAGAGGTTGCTCAGCATCTGCAGAACTTCCTTCCGCCCCTCTCAGCGGCCTTTGGCGATAGCGTCTCCTTCAACACCAACGACTATTTTCACCAGTGGCGAAGCTTTCTGTCAGATCAGCCAACCCGACCCCTATCTTTCCAAAAATCGCAAGTTCCGCTTTTGCGGTCAGGAGTTTCGATATCACGACACTGGGACATTGATAGCATTTGGATAGGGGCAACAGGTCTTCAGGCGATTCGACCGCTCACTGACTTTCGGCTTTCTTTTCTCCCATGTCCTACTCGCAACCTTTCTACCGACCAGGTGATTCGGCCTCATGGACTTCAATTAGCGAAGACAAGGCACATACTTCTTGGCACGTTCAACGCACGATGTGTTCGCTTCTCCGTCTTTCTCTTTTTCCCTCATGCTGCTCCAAGTCTGAGCACCTCGACAATCAAGAATGCCCTGAGCCTTGAACGGCAGAAAGACCTTTACGACCGAATCATCATTCCGGCAGCCTGCGAATCAATTCCGGGTCCGGCCTTGCAGGAGATGCCTCAAACATATGAAATCGCATATGCCAAATCTCGTTCATTCCAGGAGAAACCAGGCAATAAGCGATGGAGAGCAGAGGATGAGAGTCGATCTTTACACCTCCAATATGCGATTCCAACCCAATATCTGATGCCTTTCTGGCGGTCAATTCTTAAGCACGCTGACTCATTCTAAATCTTAAATCGGTCAAGGGAATCAGTTCCATACTTCAAAGATCCTCGATTGCTTTTCCAGTCCCATGATCTCAAAAATACCTTCGGTCGGGAAACTCTCCAAGAAACGCTGAGCCTTTTCCAAGAGACTGTACTTCAAGTTTTAGACCCTATGCATCTGGACATCCGCTCGTGCTGGCTGGATATTGGTTTCAGGGACCATGCCGCCTGTCCTGGTCCTCAAGCTTCCTCGGGATCAGAGCCCTTCACTCTCCTGTGGAAGAGCCGATGCCACCACCACCTTCACGAGAAGCTTTCTCAAGTCAATCCTAGCACTTCGTTTGAGGCTGACTACTTTCAAGGGTTCCTTCTTCGAGATATTGCTGACTATCAGTCCAAGGCAACGTCTAGTGGGGCCTCAAACCCGGGTCGGCGTGAGCAAGGAGACCCCGGCATCATCCGCTTTAAGGCATACAACTGCATCAAAGAGCAAGTCTCCGTCATGTTCAACAGCTACAACATCTTTGGGTCGGGATTTCTTGACGAAGAGCTGTGCGGTCCTAGTGAGCCGACAAGTTCAGGAGGTGAATGCTCGTCCCAGCTGCGTTTCCGGCGGCGCCCACGACCAGGCCACTCTTCGGGCTCCCCAGTGAGCTCACCATCATCGCTCGCACTCTGATCCGACTCCCAACCATAGTATGCGTTATCCTCAGCGGCTTGAGAGCGTGACCGTTTCGTCGGACTGGCGCTGCGGGCTCGGTATGGCCCCCAGACTTTCAAACCGACACAAAAGGCATCAAAATCGCGCTACGATCCAATCAGACAGCGATTCAAATTCGACCTCAGGAAGTAATAAAGCTGAGGCTACCTCAGATGAGGAGAGCCTTAGGTCGTGCGCAATATGGAAATCAGAGTACATGAGCTCATTGGAGCATTTAAACGAAGATATCCGCAACGGGAGAAGTGTTGCGACTTTGTTTTGAGAGAGCTAAATCACCGTCTAGAAAGAGTTGAATAATGGATAGGATGATAGTAAAAAAATGTGGCCTTTAGTGGCCGTATGGATATACGCGAAGAGGTTTGACTTTCGGTCACCGGCCAAACTAAGTACGGAAGATATGGGCTTCATTGCAGCTATTATTGATGCTTAAAAAGTAAGGCAGTCAACCGGAGAAGACTGATGACGGAGAAAAGGTAAAACAAAACCAACAAGGCGAGCCCAGGAGGCCCATTTCGGTCTCGCCGGCTGACTGAAATAAGTTAGGCTAACAAAATGACCAGGTAGGTTCAATTGCACGGTCAGCCGGCAGGCAGGCCTTCCGATTTCCCGTTGAAAAGTAACTTGAGAAAGGACAGTCTACGCTGCGATCCCTACGAGTTCGTTGAGCCCTCCCAAATCCGTCCGGAAACACCACAGAGACCTACACCGTCGTCTTCATACGCCTCAATCGGTCTGCGGGTTAATCGTTCACCATGCACCCAACTAAAGTCACAATTATAGCGACAGTCGTGATCCTATTTCTGGCCATACCTGCCGTGTTCCCTGCTCGCAAACTTTGTATTTATATTACTCAGAAATGGCCGCACCTCCGTAGGAATGTTAGCTTGACGGGCCTTGCGGCTGTTTCTGCCTTCGTCCTGGCGCTGTTATGGCCCATTGCCTTAGTTTATCGCATCTAGCGTCCGTACGAACCTGCAAACCTGCCTCCTGTCCAGTGAGACGGATCCTACTCGTGTCGATCCATCAACTTGGAACTCCTCAGCCTGGTCGCGAATCAAAACGGGGTTTCAACGTAAGACTTCAGGGTCAAAAGACATTTCGATTGGATACAGAGCGGATGCAGAAAACCAAATTGCGCCCCGACCCCAGCAGGAAGCCCAGCCTAGTCTCACCCATACCACACACCAACAACCTACTTACCTAGCGAGAACTTCTAGCCCTCACATCAATGTGGGAGGGATCTGTTATGCTAATCGAGCGTGCTAGACGAGTGAAGATGCACCGCCAGCGTATCTGGGAATTTGGGAAGAAGTGGACAAAGTTGCCATCCCAGATGGTCGGCGCCCTCTGCCTGCTTATCAGCCCTGATGACCTTTCTGCACAAGGAGGAAGATGAGGGGGAAGCGAAGAGAAGGGGAAGGTCATGGGGGTTCAAACTGACTCGCACCACGTAAAAGAATAGAAAGTCAATAACTAACCGACATGTACTCGGGCTCAGAGAGTACCAGTTGCAAAAAAGTTGCAAATGTTGATGTCTCATACAACACATATTACCTATTGAATGTACGCTCATATCAGGGGCAAAAAGTGTAGAAGAGAGGGAAGAGGTCAACCTGCTATATAACTGCGTACAGGTAGATAATGAGGTGTAATAGTCCTGATTCTTGTGCTACCTGCCATGTATTTACTTTGCCTTATATGCTTGGTAGCCCCTTGATCTCTTTCGTTCGGCCGGTTTCTGAGTTGCTAGCTAGCTGCGTTCCTCAGCCTTTACTGTGCCTGAGGCCTCGGGTTTCTGTCGGTTTCAGTAGCCCAAGGACATTTCCCGATTAGGAGGCTTATGAAGCTCAAGCCAATCAGAACTCGGATCTCACCTTAACCTCGACGGACTAAACATGCTATGATTGGTGGTGGTTTAATCCGAGACCAGAAACCACTGAGGGCTCCTGTCATGTCACTTGCCCAACTTTGCAAGGCCTACCAGTCACGCGTATTACCGAGGCAAATTATACTATCCACGGCATTCAACACTAAAAGGTTTCTGATACACAATCAATTGGTGGCTTATTACCTCCTTGGTGGCTTATTACCTCCTTGGCGGCTTATTACCTCCTTGGCGGCTTATCTCCTTGTGTCTCCTTCCTCAGGCTCTGCTCTGCCAAGTCAATTTCTCTTTGGTGGCGAGCCTCGGTGTCGTCGTAGAGAGGGCACCTGTCTGGTTCACGGCGATCAGGTGAGGGGTCGAAGTGGCTGTAATCGCAAACATCGGAGCAGATATAACATTGGACTACGTTGCACCTCTCGGAGGGGCACGTCATCTTGTTACATCCATCGAGCTTCATAAATGGCACTTTACCTACAACCAAACAATGTCAATCATTTGTATGTCGGGGGGAGGGGAGCATACTCACATCCTTTGCAGCGTCGTATGACAGCATCTGACTGCGCCTCCTCGATTCGTCGTTGCTCCTGCCGCTGTAAGTCCGTGTCTGCCGCTCCTTGATTGGCCTGGGTCCCCTCGGTATCTTCTCTGCGTCCGAACCGGCTGACTTTGTCGCACTCAGGGCAGTGAAGTTCTTGGACCGCCTCATGCGGCTCAGAAAACCCGACAAAATCACAGAATGAGCAGTGAACGAGGCCTTCGATACCAAGAATAGCTGCTCTCGCCTCCTGCTTGTCCAATGCTTTAAGGAGATCAGAATCCAGGCCCCTTTTCCGCTCTTGGTGTGAGAATCCAGCATTGCAGCCGTCCGTGGACATGCATGGGATCTCGTACCGTAGCTTCCCGGCAACTTCCCAGGCATGGCCGGAGAAACACTTTTTGCAAAACCACTGGGAAGAGTCAGTGAGAGCACCCAGGAAAGTGCAGGCAGTAATCGAATGAAGCTTACATGGCCTTCCTGAGCTTGGCAATGCACCATATCCAATTGAGAGGTTTTGTTGTAACAGCATTCGCAATTGCGTAAAATAGGAATCCTTTTTCGTAAACGCTTCTGACGGAGTCGCGGCAGTCTTTCCAGCTTGGCACGGATCCGAAGTTTGTCGCCCTCATCGATGTTGATGTCTATCAAATGCTCTCGAAGCTCGTCTTTTACCTCCAGGCTTATTGTATGAGGCCCGATTTTGAAAGGTGGGTTGTCGACGTCCCAGCAGTCGACATTATGGCCTAGGTCAAAGTAGGATTTTTCGAGGTCGTACCCGCTCCGATCCAGGGCCTGTCGAATGGTATTGGCGGGAATGTTATCATATTCGAGGCAGAGATACTGTGCCCTGCCACCAGGTCAGTCCATGAGACACCATAAGTAGGCTGAAGATCTTGGAGAACAAGGTTTTGCAGCCTGAATATTCTCACGTGAACGCCTGGCTCAGTCCTCTTGCCCAATTGGAAGTAGGATGCACATCCTCCTGCTTGACGTTGGTAGTCATTCTCGATAATGCCGGCAGCTGTCAACTGAGTATGGAGTACGGTAATGTGATGCAGAAGTAGAAGGAAAGTCAAGTTGTTATGAAAAGGGAGCGGTCGTCGCTGTTTATATAGAGATGGATATCATTATCGGGTTCTTGAGACAGGTGAGGGGATTGTCAGGGGTTGGTAATCATGTAATAAGAACTAGACAAGATAAACCAAGCCCCTTGAGGCCCACGGGACTCATGCTCATGTACGTGAGTCACTGGCCTCATGCCCAAGGCATAACGGCCGCCAGGTCAAGGGTCAGCAGTGCGGCCCATCGGATGGAACAACCAATTATCATCGGGCATGCATGAGTTATCAGCCAGCTTCTGCTGCCCATCAAGCAAGCCAATAGCCACGGCGGCCTAGAGCTGCGCCTTTTGCAGGGCATCCGTGATCACATGGATCTCAGAAAAGATGTTGCGAGTGTCATTAACGGCCAGTAGGATCCTCGCGGCATGATGCGGGCGAAGCCCCCGAAGGCGGGCTGGGTTATGATAAGGCTGCCCCTTACCGTAGGACGATAGACCAACCGGTTGTCAAACCCGATCAAGTGCCCGTCGGTACCATGGGCTGACTGTAAAGGAGGCATAGGCACCAATAGCCTAGCCTAGATAGTAATGGAAATGTGTTCCACGAACAGGTCAAAGTCCTGCGCGGGGACTAGGGCCTCACACAATGTTCCCGGGGTCTGTCAAGGAAGGAATCAGTCATTGATATTGAACGTTGAGAGGGAAGGCTGGTCTCCTGGCCTATTGTCGTGGCACCTCGTGAAAAGTAAGAGATCTATTCAAACCAGACCCCCCATTCAACAGCGAGTTCCTTAACATCCAATCGAAGCACCAGCAGCGAATGCCAAAAATCTTGGTGTGCGGCTGCCAGGTTCGTCTGGACGTGGTTCTCGTGCAGGTTGAACCAGGCCTGATTCATCTGCGTGATGGGAGAGTTGGCCATATTCTCGATAAACTCAGCGAATGTGTGCGCTTCCCTGCTAGGTCGCAACTTGTGCATGACGCCCAAGACGGAGGAAAGGCTCCTCGTTGGGGCGTCGGGCTCGGCCGAGGTTAGACCAAAGCCAGTTCAGGGCTCTCTGGGGCCAGTGACCAGGCTATTAGAAGGGATGCTCTCTGGGTGGTATAGAATTTTGCGAATAAATCCTGGTATGAACTCGGGGAGTTGGTAAGGTGGTAGGGCATCGATGGAGTTCGTAAACACCATTATTGATATGTGACACCCTATACTGCAAGCCTTGTATTTCCACTGCTATGCTTCTATGACTGCCGGTACTCGGCTTGGCGGAGGGCAGCGACGCCAGACTTGACTGGCTCTCGAAGGCTCGGGCGGGTTTTGTTCAGCAAGGCCCGGGGCATTATAACGACGACTCCACGCCCGTCGCTGCCGCCAGAGGCGCCTCAGACAACACCGCCGCCAGAGGAGTACATTGGCCTCGGCGGCAGACCCAGGTCGAGGAGTATATTGACGGCCGATATCAACGTAGGTACTACTAGAATCAAGGAATCTCTCGTCGACGGCGGCGTTCCATTGGTTGCGCCAGTCGCTGATGGTTTGAGTGATATCGGGATGCATGTAGGCAAGTTTCAAGTTCTTGGCCCCCATGTAGAGTTTGATGCCAGCGAACTGGGGAAACGTCGCCGCGCGTGATTGAACCCCTTGCCATATGGCCCCAAGGTGTCTGTGTTGAAGGATATAGGAGAGTGCGTTGCTCCTGGTGCCCTGGCCAAGGACGTCAGCATTCCCATTCCCCTCGTTGAGGCGCTCAGTCGAGATGCTCTCCTGCCGGGCGCGCGAAGTGGATTGGGCGATCCGGCGGCTTTTTGGTATATATTGAAGGATGTTCGGGTCTTGAACTGCTGCGATGATCGCTGGCAGTAGGATCTGCTCATACCAAAGCGTGTACTATTCCTTGGGGAGAGAGGTCTGCGTGTGCGGGTTGTTATGTGTATAATGAGAGCATAAGGCTGGGAAAAACACCCAGATGAATGTATCGATTAATCCTTGGATCCGTCCTAAGCAATAGTTAGGGATATGATGTAGGGGTCGTTGTCGCTGTCGGGTTCCCTGGGGGTGAGAGTTGTTTTGGTAAAAAGTGCTGCTCGGGATATCAATGCTGAGATGTACATCATCGGTATGGTTGAAGATGACATAGGGTTGCGGGTACCATTGGATACCTAACTTGGCGACAGCTAAGGAAGAGGGAAAACTACAAATGCTATCGAGGTCGTAGGTCTTCTGAATAAAGTCATCTGTAAAGGGCTGGGCAAGGCGATGTCTGATTGGGAGGCAAAGACTCGGTGGTGCACCGTCACTTGAAGATCCTTCAAGAGCGATTTGGCAAGCTGCTCGGAAATTACGATCGTGCGAGCGCATGGGCTGTTGCGCATCGTAAGGAGGGTCGCCACCGTGGAGATTCTCCAGTTGAGAGGCATGTCCGAGAAGATCAGATGAAGGATCAGTGACATGTGGGAGCGGATGATGATCGTGGTCGTCATCGATTAATCCATCCAGCCGAACGATAACATCTTCTATAGAGTTGCACGAGTTATGGTGACCGGTTTTGACCAAGCTATCATGATCTGCTTCATGTTCTTCGCTTGGGCAGCTCGGGTGCGTTGTCCATTCCTGGGCAAGGTACTTTTCGAGTGTAGAGATCGAGTTTTCAGGAACGGGCACATTTTGATGAGGTTGGTTGATAAATCCGCGATCATCTTCGCATTCATCATCGTCGTTGTCGGCGGCGGCATCGACGTCATCATCAGCTATAGTTTGAAATCAGGTCAGCAGGCCCTAACCGAGATTCAGGATACCGCTTCGAGGGAGTCGGAATAGAATAATGGATAGGTACCTTGGACTGGTGATATTGAGATGTGAAGGCTTTTCTCAACCGATTGCAGGAGGTCCTGTATCTCCTGGCCGGACTGACTCCGTTCTTCCTCGGCCGGGTAATACTGGGATGGCCTATCATGTAGCTCGCTATCCCCCCACAGGTGGTGGGCTGCACGGTGCTCCGGCCGGACCCGCTGCGGCCTCGTTCGGTTCGTCGTCATCGTCGTAGTTTCGGTTGTATGTGGGCTCGGCCGCTGGTGGATCCTCGAGCGGTGGGGGGATCTGGAGACGAGGCTCTAAGTGGAGGCCAATGACCGGATCCGTTGTCGACGGTATAGCGGGCGGATGAGGTTGATGATGGTAATGATGTATAAATTGTGCTTGTTGCGACTCGGTTGGCGCGCGATGGGGGTTGATGGCTTGCTGATGTTGTTGTTGGTAGTATCGCTGTGATCGTGCACGCTGCAAAGCACGTTTCCGGGCTGCTCGCTCCTGTTCAGACGCCGCTTTTCTGGGTCGACCACGACGTCTCGGGACTGATTGAGACATTGTCTCGCTTGATCTCTACCATGATCGCACCAAAAAAGGGGTTCATAATAATAAGAGACGCGGAACGCGTACCTGCCAGACTTGCAGATTACATAACTGGAGGAAAAAGCAAAAAACCACGGCTTCCTTTCAGGTTGCCTGCCTTCAATGGCGTTCGGCATTTGTTTATGTATTCTTATTTAAAGTCATTGGATGGAGAGTTCCCTTCCTCTCTCCTTCGAGTTTGCTTTCAAGGGAAGGCTAGTCTTGAAAATAGGTTGTGCTCACCCGAGCATTCAGAATACCCGCCGTGGCAATCCACGGTCGCCCGTGCTGCGATACGCCCAAGCATCAACTCAGCCACACATTAGAAAACGCCTTTACCAGGGCTTTATTATGGTGTAATGGAAACACTTCCCGCGCAATATAGCCCTAGGGGTCTATTGTTCAGCCATTTATTTAACTTGGAGCTCGATGGTTCTTTGGCCCGCCGTGGGTAGCAGCGACATCGTCCTCTTTCGGCTGCATGAATGGATTTTATTACGCCCGGTAGGACTAACCTCAGGGCCAAATTCTTTCGGCCGAAAGGCACTCTGCACTCTTGAATTTCCGTGGCTCAGGCTCCGACCCGTCTGAAAGGGGAGACCTGCTTAGCTAAGCCGCCGCGCTATACCGAATTGAATTAATCGTGAGCCAAGACTTTCTTATGTCAGCGACTAACTTGTCAAACTTTAATCCATTTAATATTCTAAACCACGATAACGTACATGATAAGCATGCGCCGCATCCAAGTATGCGCCGCACTTTTCCCTCTTACACCTAACTTTCCACTTGATCAATTGATTCCACAACCACCAACCATGACAGACCCAAATACAGAGGCTAGAACCCTTCTTGCCCTTCAGGCCCTTCAAAATAACCCTAGGTATTATTCTCCGGCGATTTAAGTAAAATCGCCCATACAAATCGTGTTTTGCCGTCTGTGCTTTGGAGTAATATCGCTTGGAGTTGGATTGAGTCGCTGATTGGTCCAAAATTTCCCAACACCAGGGTTGGGGTTAGCTAGCAGCCAGTTGGGGTTAGGGTTATAGAGGAAAGGGGTTCATAGTTAAAAAGGACTCCATGACGGTATTTTCAACTCGTTCTATTAAAAGCTTTAGTTATTAGCTAAAGCCAACACAGTAGAGTATGGACGATATTGCCTAACTTAATGAGGAGCACCGGATGCTTATCTGCTGTGATTGCAGAGTAGCAGTTTGGCCCGGTGCTGGTATCGAGTCGCATTTCCGGCACGAGCATCAAATAATAAGACAGACGCTAAAGGACATCAAGGACTACTATAGTACTATGGATTTGGCCGATCCAAAGCTCAGTCAACTGCCGGCTGATGGTAGTGCGGCAATTGAACCGCTTGACGTGCTATATGGTTATAGCTGCGCCGCATGCAGGTATCTCATAACGGCACGCGATAACATCACCCGTCACTGGAGGGAAACAGGGCATGAGGCCTAGCCACTATTGCTGGGGACTCTTTCAGTGAAAGAGGAGACCCCTGACGGGGTTGAGATGTAACTGTTGCAGCGTAATTTGGGTGGGAAATGACATGGCGTCGATAGGGCTGGGAGGCGGGTGAAGTGAAAGAGGATTTCAGTAAAAGGGGAAAAATTGATTGGTTGAAATAGCTGACATAACCAGCTCAGGGGCCGGGGTCAACCCAACTAAAACCATGCAGCTAGGTGTTGAAAGTGCTTAGACGACGGTGATGAAACGCAAAGGAGAGGCAACAAAAGCAAAACTAGATAATCAGTGGCGGTAGCAGAGCAGAGTGCTGCCACCAAGAGATAAAAAGGAAAAGGGGGTTCCAAATGGTTAAAACGAGGGAGACTTATTATAATCCTAGATATCGCCAACGCAATTCGACCTTATCCATATCCATCATTTTATCTTTCGGCACTACAAACAGGTCTTTTTTTCCTCCTTCTTCTTCTTCTTCTTCTTCTTCTTCTTCCTCTTTCGTTATTACGATTATAATAATAAATAATAACGTCATCTATATCTATACCATATCATATATATATATATATATATATATATGATGGGTATAGACAGCTTCCTTTACAACCAAGACCACCGGGTCATTGTTTGTCGGCCGTGCGGGACGTGCTTGATTCCGAAAGCAACGAGCTGGAGGAGTCACCTGCGGGCCGAGCCGCACCGGATGAGTGGGGAGGAGCTAAGGTCGACCGTCGAGTTGTTTTCGAGCTATGATCTACGTTCGGTGGAGGAGCTGCGGCAGTGGAAGAGCGACAAGACTAGACCGTGCCAGCCGATCGAGGGTCTTGCCGTCTTTGACCGTAGCGTCTACTGCACGTACGACGACTGCGGTTACTGCACACGGAGGATGGCCAAGATGCACGACCACATGCCGGCGCACGGGAAGAAGGCATCGCAGCATAGGGAAGACGCGCCGCTCTGGAAAGCATGCAAGCTCCAGACGTATTTCACAGGGAAGGGCCGCATCGACTACTTCGTCGTTGAGGGTTCGCCGTCATCGCCGACGCCGAGAGGGGAGGCATCAGTGCTTGTATTACCCACGCCGCCGTTATCGCAGGAGGAAGGGATGCTATTTAATGGGTTAAAGGCAGATATTACCCAGGCATCCCGCGACCTGGATGAGAAGGCCGGGGTTGTGCAGGACGTCGGGGAGTCACGAGCGGACCGAGTCCCGTGGCTCGTCCATACCGGGTTCCCTGCCCACATGCGGGGGCTCCGGGATGCCGAGATCCAGTCGTCGTACTCGCTGCCGTCGAAGAAGCTCCTAGACGGGGACGGTGGCGGTGAGGGGGGGGATAACTCGGACCTCATCCGCATCCTTGTCGCGGCTGAGGCCGTCCTCAGGGACGCCTACAAGCTCTGCAGTGACAAGTCACTCGAGCGGAAGATGACACAGCAGCGGGCCAAGAGGTTGAATGAGTTCCGTGATGCGGGCGACCCTAGCAGCGGCAAGCCCGGCGGGTTCCGCAGCTTTAAGAACGAATCCTCGCTAACCTCGTACTTCCGAAGGATGAAGCAGCTTCTCGTCTACTATTATCGGGTCGTGTTTAGCGAGGACGGTCACTTCACGAGGGAGAATGAGGACCAAGTGTTGCCACGGGACGTCATCGAACCAACACCTCAGCAGCAGCGGGCTATGGAAGGCATTATTGACGCCCTGCGGGAACAAGACGAGAGGGCGAGGGAAAAATTAGCCGATGAGGAAGATGACGACGAGCGCGACGCTGAGCTAAAGCATGCCATTCGCAACTTCTACGTATCCCTGATCTGTCAGACGGTCGGGAGCAGGCCGTTCCGGTCCGCAGTACTGAGCTTCTGCGCTATGCTTAGCCGGAAGAAGGCCTTTGCACGGCGAGAGGCGAATGATGACGAGCAGCGCAAGCGGTGCGTCTGGAACGAACCAGGCAACTTTAATAGCAACTTATCCGCACTCACGTGGACTGCTCAGCTCATACTGTTCGACTTCGTGTGCTTCCATAAGCAGGACGACGAGGATGGGATACCCGAACTGCTAGAGAAGATGTGCAAAAGGTACTTCCAGCAGATGGCAGAGACGCCCTTCGGTCATATCCTACAGTGGCGGCTCTACCTTTTTGCGGCCTCCAGAACTGCTATCGCCAAGAACCAGGCCCGCTGGTCTCTTGACGGCCAGACGATCAACTATATGGGAACCCGGCTACAAATGGAACAGGTATCGCAGCTGGTCGTATCGGAGTTCCGCCAGGCGCATTCTCTTCTGTATGATGAGCTACTATTCGGGGCGAAGG
The DNA here is from genome assembly GCF_050370095.1 of Fusarium phalaenopsidis. Taxonomy (NCBI): domain Eukaryota; kingdom Fungi; phylum Ascomycota; class Sordariomycetes; order Hypocreales; family Nectriaceae; genus Fusarium; species Fusarium phalaenopsidis. The sequence goes on along the minus strand of NW_028145384.1, from coordinate 39,827 downwards.
AGATTGCCCCGGTCGAGGCGTGGAGACTACATGACGACCTGGACCTCGATGACTACGGCGGCTCGTGGCTGACGGATGAGAGGAATGCCGAGATCCTAAAGGGAACACAGGACGCCCTGCTCCGGCAGATCGAGCATAGGGCTGAGCTGCGGGGGGTCTACGTGCGGACCGATCAGGCCGGCGGGTTGAGCCTATGTCCAAAGGCAATGGCCTGCTACGAGGCGCACGTGCAAGAGTTCCTGAAGCGGATGGTGACGCTCATCCATGTTCCGCCGGCTCCTCCATTGCGGGCGCCGGAGCTGCTTTCCGTCACCTACACCAACACAGGTCGTCGTCGATGCATATTGATCTGGGAGAAGATGGTCATGGTGTACGTGCGGTATCACAAGAGCCAGGAACAGGTTGGTGCCGAGACGGAGAACATCCGCTTCTTGCCCCGCGCGATCGGAGATCTGCTCTTGACATATCTGGCTCTGGTGCCTCCGCTGCGCCAGGTCTTCCTTCGTCAGAGAAAGCCCGGCGCCCTGCTGTCGCCGTACCTATGGTCGAGCCTGGACGGCGAGGTCTGGAGGGACACCACGATCTCTTCCTGCCTCCGCAAGGCCTGCGCACGCGCCGAGGTACCGCAGTTCCAGGTGGCGTGGTGGCGCCAGGCTGCTGCTTCTATCACCAAGGAGAAGTTCAGCGCCAAGGAGCGGGCCAACTTTGACCTAGAGGAGATCGCGGCAGCTGAGGAAGTCGAGGATGAGGCGGCCCTTGCGGACCTGGCCGGAATGAGCAACCACAGCTACCGCACGTTCAACCATGCCTATGCTGGCAGCACGACGCTGACGATGAGCACGCTGCTCCATCGCGCCTACCGTGCATCGCAGAGCTGGCGCTCCCTGTTCCGGGTCGATCAACTTCTCCAGGGGAAGCGGCCGCATACGGTATCAGGGACGCAGGCGCAGGGGTTGCTCAATGCTTGCAAGAAGGCGCGGTTTCGCACAAGGCCGGCCCAGAAGGAGGACGGCCTGCTGAAGGTGGCTCGCAGGCTATACAACGACCCGGGGCTGCAATTACGTCGCCCAGGTCAGCGAGATGGCATGCTGGCGACATTGGGCCCGCGACCAGCCGAGCAGGTCATCGTTGTCCTTGCGACCGGATCAGGCAAGACACTAATAGTGATGGTTGGTGCTGCGCTCGAAGGCGCTGCGACGACCATCTTGATATTACCTACGGTGGCCCTCCGCGGTAACATGCTCGTTCGCCTCGGCAAGGTGGAGTTGAAACACTACGTGTGGTCGCCAGGGTCATCCAAGTCGGCGCCGCTGGTCATCATGTCGGCCGAGGCCGCCTGCACAGAAAGCTTCCTGGAGTATGCCAACCGACTTGCGGACCGACAGCGGCTGGACCGGATCGTGATTGACGAGTGCCACCTGACCATCACGGCGAACGACTATCGGCGGTGCATGTCGCAGCTGGGCTGGTACGTGCGGCGGGTTCAGACGCAGACAGTCTGGCTGACGGCGACGCTCCCGCCAGACTACCAAGAGCTCTTTATCGAGCATAATAAGCTCGTTCGGCCGCATATAGTGAGGGAGTCGACGAATCGGCCGAACATCCGGTATATCGTACGGCGTGAGCGAGGCTTGGGCACCTTGTGCCAGAGGGCGGCTCGTCTTGTCCAAACTTGCTGGGCCCGGAAGGACCTCTTCGAGAGCGAACGGGACAAGATCATCTTGTACTGTCAGACGAAAGAGCTCGTGGCGGAGCTCGCTGACCTGCTGGGGTGCCCGTCATACACGGCTGACTCTGGTACGGAGGAGGAGAAGAGAGCGGTCATCGAGCAGTGGCTCAGTGCTACCGATCCGCCTGCTGTCATAGCCACATCTGCGTTGGGGCCCGGCTTCGACCATCCGCACGTCCGGTGGGTTATCCACGTTGGCGCCCCGAATCTGATGACAGATTTCTCGCAGGAATCAGGCAGGGCCGGCCGGGATGGCAAAGTAGCAGAATCCATCGTCTTACTTAGCGCGGCCTGGCAACCGCAGCTAGACCGGCAGCTGGGGGCAGACCAGGAGGCCATGCAGCTATACCTCACGCAGCAGCAGTGTTCGCGCGGCATCATGAGCCAATTCCTCGATGTGCGGTCGGACTGGAGGTGGTGCATGGAAGGCGATGAGCTTTGCGGCGTCTGTCCCAACCACCACATCGAACGCCGGCCGACCGATCTTGAGTTCCATCTACCGCAGCCCCAGGCGGAAGAAGTAGCGAGCGGGGGTGAGGGTGAGGGTGAACAGTGCTCCATGGCCAGCGAGATGGTTTTTACTGGGCCCAGTGAGGTTCTTCGCCAGGCCCGAGTTTGCAATGAGGTGCTGAGCCGATACGAGAGGGATCTTGAGACAATGATGGGCTGCTGTCTATATTGTCGGGTGGAGGGGAAGCCGTTTGAGCATGCAGCGGCAGCGTGCGCGCGACGCCATGATTGGATACGAGCGAAGCAGAAGGCACTTCGGGACTGCAAAAGCCGGGGTAAGGAGTGGATGGATCTATATGCCGTCTGTTGGATGTGCTATCAGCCACAGGAGATCTGTCGGGCGGCGGACCCGGACTATGACGGAGATGGTTCATGTCGATTCCCAGACATGGTCATACCTCTATGTTTTGGGGCTTATAGCCGGCCACGCCGTACCGATTGGTTCCTGAAGCATTTTAACCAGACATTCAGGACGTGTCAAGAGTATATGTTGTGGCTTGGTAAAAGTGCCTCGCTGGGAGATAGTAGATGTACGCAGGCGAACTGCGTAGCAGCGCTTTTGTTGGCCGAGCTTGGGTGAAACCCGCTGCTAATAATAGATAAATAATAGTTAGTTATAGAGCCTAGGTATTATTCTCCGGCGATTTAAGTAAAATCGCCCATACAAATCGTGTTTTGCCGTCTGTGCTTTGGAGTAATATCGCTTGGAGTTGGATCGAGTCGCTGATTGGTCCAAAATTTCCCAACACCAGGGTTGGGGTTAGCTAGCAGCCAGTTGGGGTTAGGGTTACAGAGGAAAGGGGTTCATAGTCAAAAAGGACTCCATGACGGTATTTTCAACTCGTTCCATTAAAAGCTTTAGTTATTAGCTAAAGCCAACACAGTAGAGCATGGACGACATTGCCCAACTCAATGAGGAGCACCGGATGCTTATCTGCTGTGATTGCAGAGCAGCAGTTCGGCCCGGTGCTGGTATCGAGTCGCATTTCCGGCACGAGCATCAAATAACAGGACAGACGCTAAAGGACATCAAGGACTACTACAGTACTATGGATTTGGCCGATCCAAAGCTCAGTCAACTGCCGGCTGACGGTAGTGCGGCAATTGAACCGCTTGACGTGCTACATGGTTATAGCTGCGCCGCATGCAGGTATCTCACAACGGCACGCGATAACATCACCCGTCACTGGAGGGAGACAGGGCATGAGGCCGCAGAGAATCGATGGACTGAAGTTCGATTGCAAACTTGGATGCGTAGAAAGCATGCGCGGTACTGGATCGTTCGAGACCATAACGATATTGATAATGCGTCAGATGGTACCGGCATAACGAGAGACAGCGCCATGGAAAAGATCATTGCCGATAGCCAGGCCGAGCTAAAAGCAGAAGATGCTATGCGGCTCCGAAAGGGCGACTTAGAAGAGGACATGGACCGGGATTCGGCATGGGTGAAGAGACTGGGCTGGGTGAGGCACTTTGACTCCCGGGATTTGCTTGATGTTTCTGAAGCAGCCGAGTGGATAAGGGCGAAGGCGGTGACAGCTGGGCGAGTCCGGCCAGAAGACGAGCAAGCGGTCCGGGAACGACAACTACTGCAGCGGCTCGGGCAAAGCTTCGATCGCGAGGTCGACCGCTGCTGCTGGCGACTTGATAGCGTGCCGACAGAGACGCTTCAATGGCTCGCCAGCATAACGGCAACAAGTCCGAGTGGAATGCCGTTTGGACGAAAAGGCAAAGAGGCATCGATGAGCAAGTATCGGTCCGTTGGTCATCGGTACTTGAGCTTTTGCTGGCGAGCATATCGCATCGGACGTGAAGAGGCGTTTAAGCGGTGGGCTATTCGCTTTACGGACGACCAGTGGAGCTTGCTATGTGATATAGTAGATGAGCTCGAGGGCGATGGATTTCCCAGCAGTCATGATAGCGGCTTCTGCAGTGGTAGAGACAGGGAGGATGAGAGTGATGACGACGACGAGGACGACGACGAGGCAACGGATGACGAGGGCATAACTGCTCAGCAGCATGGAGCGCTCGACAGGGCTGTTTATTTATTTATTGTTGCTTCGATCAAAGCTCATGTCGGAGGCAATGCATATACGAACCCGCTGCTATGCTTTTGTGCAGCACTGGGCATCCGACCACGCCCGCTTGGTTACACAGAGCCGCACTTATACACCGGCATGCTGGCAGCCGTGCTGTGGTGGGCTCGGCTGTTTTTTTTAGAGGCGATGTTTGAGAACCAGCCCCGGGATCAAGATGAGCTCGGGGCAGAGGCAGTGCTTGCATTTCGGGATCAGCATGCTACATGGATGTGTGTTGGCACTCACACCGTCGTCAGCACGATCATTGGGTGGATGGCATATGGGAAAGGCTGGCGCAAGAAAATGGGCGGGCAGCCGTCGATACGCTGGGCCGAGAACGGAGAGGCGTTGTTCCATAACGGCGAGCGGATCATGGTCGACGATTTCACTCGTACGCTCCGTGGTCAGGTCGTTGAAGCGCAGAAGTTGCTGGATCGACTGTTTGGAGGGACGTGGGAGAAGGTCAGCCAAAAGATCAATATGGATAGGATTGCTGACAGCATGGTACGGCTAGGGGCAGGCCAGTCGTTCGCGACAAACCCGAAGAATGATTGGCTAGAACCCGGGCCGGCTAAGGCGATGAGGCTGATGGAACCGTCGATTTGGGACTCAGCACGAAACCGTTGGAAGCGACGTGGAGTCAAGAAGTGGCTTCGAGACTTACGACTACTTCGTGAGGTGCTTATAGTGCTCGTGCACACATGGGGCGGACTTCCGGGTCGGGGTCCAGAGGTGACAACGCTGCGGCACTGCGACTCGTGGCAGCTCATACGGAACATCTTCGTGACAGACGGGCAGGTCATGATTGTCACAGACCGAGACAAGATGAAGGCGATCCGCGACAACGCCCGCAAGGTGGCACGGTTCGTCCCCGAGCTGATTGGGCGTATGATAGTTGGATATATAACGTGGTTAATACCGGCTGAACGGGTGCTACGGCGGAAGTGTAAGCTAGCCGAGCCGCGCGGAGAGCAGCTGGAATTCATGTGGAGAGATGGCAGCTCGCGGGTGTGGGATACCGACCGGCTCAGCAGACAGCTGGCGCGAGTGATGCAGGCAGGCACGGGGGCGAGAATCGGGGTGGGACGATACCGGCCGATCGCGATCGAGATGGGACGACGAATCCGAGGGCTAGTCGCGAAGCAGCTTGAGAGCCGAATAGAGGATGAGGACGAGGATGACAACGTCGATATCGATCCGACGACAGGCGAGCCGGTTGACTGTGGAGGAAGCTGGAATATTGTTTGGGATTTGCAGTCAACGCATGGGACACGGATCGCGAGGCAGCATTATGCCGTACATATTGGCTTCCCCGGGAAGCTGCAGCCGGAAATGATTGCAACGTTCAAGGAGATCAGCAAGCTATGGCATCAGTTTCTAGAGGGGGAGAGTGCAGAAGAGAAGGGGCCGAAGCGCAAGGGCAAGGGCAAGGGCAAGGGCAAGGGCAAGCATCAAGCGGAGGGGCAACAGGGTACTGACGGCTCGGCTCAGACGACTAGGCGTAAGCGGGCAAAGACTGGCAAAGCGGGACGAGACGTGGAGGAGGACATGGCCGATGGGTTGCGAACGCTACTGGGACCGGAGGCGACTTGGCGGTCTGATAAGCAAGCCGAGAGCATGCAATTGATCATGTCGTTGAAGACGGGTCAGACAGCGATCAACGTGCTACCGACGGGGGCTGGAAAGAGCATATTGTTCATGCTGCCGGCAGTGATGCGGGAGACAGGGACGAGCATCGTGGTGGTGCCGTTCGTGGCGCTCATGGATGACTTGGTCACGCGAGCAACGGCCATGGGCGTCGATTGTACCCGGTTCAGGTCGTCACTGCATGCCGGGCGAGAGGGCGTACCGCGGGCAGCACGGCTGGTGGTCGTCAGCGCAGACGTCGTTTCCAGTGCTGAATTTTCAGGATATGCAGACGGGTTACTATGTGCAGGCTTGCTGCAGCGAATATTCGTCGATGAGTGTCATACAGTCATCATGGATATCGGGTATCGCGCCAAGCTAGGTGAGCTACAAAGCTTACACCGGTACGGCTGCCCGATAGTATTGCTAACTGCAACGCTTCCGGTCGTGCTCGAGGAGTGGTTCCGCAGGGAGATGCTGGCTCAATCCGCAGTGATAGTACGGGATCGGACGACGAAGTTGAACTGTCGGTATCGGGTTGATCAAGTCAAGCCCGGGCGCGGGGCCATTGAAAGGCATACCATTGATATTATACAGGAGCTCGACGAACATATGACTGGCAGTCAGAAGGGGGTGATATACTGCCGGTCAAAGGGGCAATGCGAAGCTATGGCTGAGGAGATTGGCTGTGGGTTTCATCATAGCGGTATGGATGAAAAGGACCGCTATGAGGCGCGGACGGCGTGGATCGAGGGTCGGATAAGCCGGTGGATTGTGGCAACGACTGGTTTGGGGACAGGGATTGATATCGAAGGGATTATTGCAGTGGTCCACATGGAACAGCCGTACGGCTTGGTGGACTTTGTGCAGCAGACGGGTCGAGGAGGGCGGCGGGCAGGGGAAGTGGTCAAGTCGATCATTGTGCATGATGGACGGCCGCAGCGGGAGGATCGACATCGCAGCTTCGTGGATGACATTAATCATGGACAGATGGAGGCGTTTACATCGACTCCAGGATGCCGAAGGGCCGTCATCGCGGCGTTCATGGATGGGGTTGCGGGCGAAAGGTGCAAGGATATAGTCGGGGCGGAGCTTTGCGATCAATGTGAAGCGTCAAGACTGACCAGTGACGGCGAGGGTGAGAGTCAGAGCGAGGGCGAGGCAGAAGAGGATGCGGAGAGTAGCCACAAGGACGACGGGGGTAAGGGGCGAGAGGTTTGGAAGGCATTCGGCACCGAGGAGGGCATGCGGATCAGGACGCTGCTCCGGTGGCTAGACGAAGTCGCGGGCGAGTGTCCAGTGTGTCATATCCGGCGTTATTATAAGGCATCGGAGCTAGGGATCATGCCAGACGAACAGCGGCACGGGCGAGACGGTGACTGGTGTGATAGAGTAGCGGGCGAGGAGTATGATGCTGTGCGGAGGAGGATCCGGTTCAAGGAGCTATCGTGCTGCTTTACGTGTAAACTTCCGCTAGATTGGTGTGAAGACACGCGAGAAGAGGAGGGCGGCTGTGGATATAAGGATAAGCTATTACCGGTGGTGCTAATGTGTTTGTGGAGTCGACGAGTTAGGGATATTGCGAAGAGGCAGCTCGGGGTTACCGTGAGCAGCTCGGAGGGTTTTTATCGCTGGTTAGGGGTAGAGCGACGGTTTCATGGGATGAAGGGAACTAATGCACATGCATTATGGGAGGAAATTATTTGGGAGGTATATAAGGGCGGCAAATATTGGTTTTAGGTAGGCATAAAGACGGCGAGGCAGATAGAGAAATAGCATAATATGAATTAGGCGCGATTTAAGAAGGCGAGGATTATGCTAGATTTATATTATGCTATTAGTATAAGAGAATGCTATAATAAGCGGGTAGTTTTAATAAATAATAAATAGGGTAAAGAGAGGTTAGGGGAAATATAAGGGGCATAGATAAGTTTAGGGCTAGGGTGATAGATATATAAGAGAAAAGAGAATTAGGTAGAAAATATATAATATAAATAAAAGGATAAAAGAAATAAAATACCCCCCCGAACCCGTGGAATTAGCTCCCGGCAGGGGTGCGGCAGCACGAGGGTTAGGGTTAGGGTTAAGAGTAAGAAGAGAGGGTTAGGGTTAAGAGTAAGAAGAGAGGGTTAGGGTTAATAGTAAGGAAGGTAATAGAAATAAAGGCCCCCGAACCCGTGGAATTAGCTCCCGGCAGGGGTGCGGCAGCACGAGGGTTAGGGTTAGGGTTAAGAGTAAGAAGAGAGGGTTAGGGTTAAGAGTAAGAAGAGAGGGTTAGGGTTAATAGTAAGGAAGGTAATAGAAATAAAAGGCCCCCCGAACCCGTGGAATTAGCTCCCGGCAGGGGTATGGCAGCACGAGGGTTAGGGTTAGGGTTAAGAGTAAGAAGAGAGGGTTAGGGTTAATAGTAAGAAGAGAGGGTTAGGGTTAAGAGTAAGAAGAGAGGGTTAGGGTTAATAGTAAGGAAGGTAATAGAAATAAAAGGCCCCCCGAACCCGTGGAATTAGCTCCCGGCAGGGGTGCGGTAGCACGAGGGTTAGGGTTAGGGTTAAGGATAAGATTAGGAGTAAGAGTAAATATAAGGTTAGGAGTAGTAATAAGGGTAAGATTAGGAGTAAGAGTGAATATAAGGTTAGGAGTAGTAATAAGGGTAAGATTAGGATTAAGAGTAAGTATAGGGATAAGATTAAGAACTAGGGTTAGATATAATAATAAGTAATATATATATATATATATAAATAAAGGAAAAGAAAAAGAATATAAAAAGAGTAAATAAGGTTAATAAGAAAAAAAGAGAAAAAGAAAATAATTTAATAATAAAAATAAAATAAAGAAAATAAAGATAATAAGGTTAATTAAAGAGTAAAGAGAGAGAATTATTATATTAGAAATACTTATTATTATTAGTAATTTTTATATATAAAAAAATAGTAATAAATTTAAAAGAAAAAGGAGAGTTAAGGAAAATATATAGTATAGAGTAAGGGGATAAGAGTAAAAGATATAAATTAAAATAAGAGTAAGGTAAGTAAAAGGGTAATATTAAAATAATATAAAAAAAAAAAAGAAGATAGTAAGAAAGCCCCCCCGAACCCGTAGAATTAGCTCCCGGCAGGGGTGCGGTAGCATAAGGGTTAAGGTTAGGGGTAAAAGCAGAGGGTTAAAGATTAGGGTTAGGATTAATAATATAAAAAAGAAAAGAAGCTAGAAAGAAATATATATATATATAGAGAGAGAGAGAGATAAAAAGAGAAAAGGTATATTAGAAAAAAATAAGTAATAAAAAAGAAAGGTATTAGAGAAGTTAATAAAAGTAATAAGATAATAAGATATTAAGTTAAATAATTACTAACAGCAATTCAGAAATGAACTCAAGGTAGAGTTCATTTAAAATCCCATACAAACTGAAAACGCGCTATTGAAGACAGGGGGTAGAGTTCATTTAAAAACCGGGGGTAGAGTTCAATTAGGTTCCCATCCGAAAAAATATATAATATAGGTATGTATCAATAGGCAAGTCATTAGCGATCCCGCATGATTATTGACATAATTATCAGCCCAGTTTTGCGATTGTGCGGTCAAGTTGAAGTTTTGAGCAACCCGGATTGATGAGGTTGAAAGCGGGTCATATTTGCCGGGGTTGGCGTAGGTAAGCAAGCGTTTTGAGAGTAAGTTCAGGTGGTGGCGTGCCGTAACCCATAAAAGTCAGGGTTATCACGCAAGGTTAAGGGGTAGAGGAAGAAAAAGAAAGCAATAAGGTAGAAATATTTAAATTCATAGCGATATCCGGGGTTCAGAAGTTAACCCGGCATTATTTTATTTATATGGTTTATTCCGCAGTGCAGTTCATTTCACACCCAGCACGGCGACAAGATGGCCGAGGCGATAGAGCCGTTTGTTTATTTACCCGAGTACCCATTCCCCATATGTAGGGTTTGCAAGTATGCATGCGTGGCCGAGGAAGTATTGAGTCATTTAACAAATCAGCACGGTGCCATCGTGTCAAAGAAGAGGGCGAAACGGATCAGCCGTGCCATCGGGGCGAAACCAGGCGTCATACGAAATCAGAAGGAGTTGCGCGAGTGGACGCCGCCGCCACCGATGATATCCCGTGTTCCCATCATCACAGAGCCAAAAGAGGATGGGTTAGCATGCCAGAGTTGCCAGTATGTGGTTCGAGAGGAGCGCCGCATCAAGAAGCATTACCGGGAACGTCATCAATGGATCAATCCACGGAAACGCGGCCGATGCAACAAGGGGGCGATAGACCAGGAGCAAGCCATTCCATGGAGGACAGGCGTTCGTTGCCAGCGGTTTTTCCCATCGCGTGTGGCCAGCGGTTGGTTTGAGGTCGAGCGTGACGGAGGAGGCGACCAGATTGGCCGGATTGGCCGGCAAGAAGCAGATGAATCCGAGAGGAGGGCCGCGTTTTTGAACCGCATTCAACAGGAGGACGAGGCGAATTTCGAGAGTGAGGCCAAGGCGAGGATCCAGGACGCCAACGACAAGTGGGAGGCCGAGACATGGTTGAGCCGAAGCGGTTGGGCGCGCCATTTGGATGGCATCGAGCGTGATCAGTTGCGGGCCGTGTTGCAGCCAATCGGCGACAACGAGCCGGTGTTGCAGCGGATGTGGGAGATATTCGAGCGCGTGTTAGACGAGGCATATGCCGCCGCGAGCCAGTGTTATCCCGGCACGGCCGAGTTGTTTGAGATTGAGCGCAAGGAGGCGCATATCACGACAGATAAGCCATTCCAGGGAATAATGGAGCCAGATGCGTGGGAGAGGTACAAGGCGTGGTGGAGAACATTGATATCGATTTGGAAGCGGTTGGAGTCGTGGAAGGTTCATAACGAGGACGGCAGCAGCAGTGAGGACAACAGTGACGGCAGTAGCGACGACAGCAGTGAGGATATCAGCGATGAAGGTGGTTCGTCCCCATGCCCGCGGCCGCCATATCGCATGACGATCAGACAGGAAGAATTGTGGAAGATATTCGACAAGGGCGTCACGCAGGTCGTCACCGGAGCCGATAGGAACGGCCGGTACACGCCGGAGCGGTTACAGCGCAGTTGTTTAGATGCGGTCGTGCAGTTTTTGGATCACCCGTTCAAGAATGGCAACCATTACGAGAGCATCATCATCAGCGCGTTGGCCGTCATGGGTATAGACCGGGAAAGCGGCGGGTGGGTATCGGTGACGAATTACACGCCGATATATTCGGCCGTCATCAAGGTGGCGCGGTATTTGGTGTTATACCAGTCCATATTAGAGCGTCATGGGCAGAAGATGCAGTTGCGGCAGTATATGAGCGCCCGAGAGGCCGAGGAGCAGGCCGAAGGGTTGTTCCGGATCGTGCGGCACAAGGTACGGCGGTTCATGACGCGGGTTCCGGAGGGAGAGGATACCGATCCGACGCCGATGAATTGGATCATCAACACGCGGACATACGGAATGCGGATCCGGTTCACGACACCGGGTAGCGAGACGATCGATTGGCGGGGTGATAGGATCATTCACGGGCAAGTCCGGTTAGGCATGGGGGAATTATCCGATATGTTGCACAGTTTGGTGATGGAAGCGCGGCGGACATTGGTGCGGTTGGCGATAGGTAAGGTCGAGGTTGAAGAGGGAGAAGAGAAGAGAAAGAGGAAGATGTTGAAAAAGGAGACGCAAGTGCGGGTCATGGACGATGACGACGAAGCGACATTGCCGCGGATACCGTGGTCACAGATCGAGGACCGACACGGCGAGAGCGCATTGGAGCATTCATTCATAAGGGACGAGGATAATCAAGCGTGGATCAAGGCCGGGGAGGGTTGGGTCAGGCAGCAGATCGCAGCATCGCCGGCGCGGTTCAAGGCGTGGATGGCGGAGCCGTTGGATGAGCAGTGCCCGTATAAGGAGAAGGCAGTGCGGGCGTACGGGCGGGCGATGGAGCAGTTCCGGGAGCAGATGTTCGTGTTGATGCATATGTTAGGGGGCCAACCGGCGAGGGCGACCGAGATTTTGGGGTTGCGGATGTGGAACACAGCCAACGGCGGGGTAAGGAACATATTCATACACGAAGGGATGGTATGTTTCGTGACGATGTACCACAAGGGATTCCGCAAGACAGGCAACACCAAGATCATCCACCGGTATTTGCCGCGCGAGGTGGGCGAGTTATTGGTGTGGTATATGTGGTTGGTTTTACCGTTTTGGCAGGCCGTGCAAGGTAGGATGAAGCAGAAGTGGCGGCGGAGCGCATTTTTTTGGGCCGACGAAGTGGTCAGCGAGCATGGAGGCAAGGAAGGAAAAGGAGGGTTCAGCAAGGTAAGGGCGGAAAAAGTCGAGGATGAGTCCCAGGAGAGGGAGGAGGAGACGGCGTTTATGGAATGGTTTCGGGAGAGGAAGTGGACGAGCGACCGGGTGCGGCGGGCGTTACAGCGGTACAGCACGCAGTTTTCCGGACAAAGATTAAACATCAGCGCATGGCGGCAAATCGCAATCGGCATCAGCAACCGGTATTTCAACAAGGTATTCGGAACGGATGATGATGAGGATGAGGAGGACGGGGACGGCAATTTGGTGGATAGCATCCACGATTTACAGGCCGGGCACGGGTCGCACATCGCCGGGTTAATATACGCACGGTTATTCGGGCAGGGCGAGTTGGGCACGATGCGCAGCCGTGAGCAGTTCCGCAAGGTCAGCATGCAGTGGCACCGGTTTTTTGGGTTCGGGGCGGAGGACCGGACGGAACGATTGGGAAGTAAGCGGGTCCGGGCCGGATTTGACGACGAACGGGAGGAGATGCGGCGGAGGCGGTTCGGCCGGTTGCACCGGACCGACATGCGGGGGCAGTTAAAGCAGATGATGGGACCGGCGGCCGAGTTTAGGGGATTGCAGGAGCCGGTGATCCGGGCGGTGGCACGCGGGGAGTGGCCGATCGTGCAGGTAACGCCGACGGGAGGCGGCAAGAGTTTAACGTTTATGTTGCCGGCATATTGCACGCCGGACGGGGTGACGGTGGTTGTGACGCCGTTGGTTGCGTTGCAGGACGACATGGCGGGACGGTGTGCAAAGATGGGGATCGATGCATACACATGGAAGAGCCGGGGGGTGCAGCGGGCGGCGTCGTTGGTATTCGTCACGCCGGAGTCAGCGGTCAGCAAGGGGTTCCGGACATTCGTCGAGCGCATGCACGGGCAGCAGAAATTGGACCGGGTGGTGGTGGACGAGTGCCACACGGTATTGGGTTACAGCAAGACGTTCCGGCCGCAGATGGGGCGGTTAGGTGAGACGTTGCAGGATTTCGGGGTGCCAGTGGTGTGTTTGACGGCGACGTTGAAGCCGACGCAGGAGAGGGCATTTTTCAAAGAGTTGCGGTTTATAGCGGAACGGGTGCGGATGTTTCGCGAGCCGACAACGCGGCCGAATATACAATATAGGGTCAACGTGGTCGAGGACGAGGATGGAAGCAGTAGCGGGCAGGCAGCAGCAAATACGGGTCGGAAGAGGAGGATAATAAAGGCAGAGAGGCATATCGTCAACGGAGAGGGCGAGGAGGAAGGGGAGGAGGAGGACGACGCAGTAGTCGATCGAGTATGCGATATTGTGCGGACATGGACGGCCGAACACGAGGAGGGCAAGGTGATCATATACGGCGGCACAATCAAGAGGGTACAGGGAATTGCCAACAGATTGGGATGTGTGGCATATTGGCGAGGGGTTAGCAACGCGGCCGAGAAGGCGCGGCGGGTTGGAGAGTGGATGAGGAGCACGGGGGGTGAAGCGGGATGGATAGCGGCGACGAATGCATTGGGGATGGGGATAGATGATCCGAATGTCCGGTTGGTGGTCCACGCGGGGATTCCGCGGGCGTTGGTCAGTTTGGTGCAGGAGAGCGGGCGAGGGGGGCGAGATGGGCGGAAGAGCGAGTCGGTGGTGGTCATCCGGCGGTCATGGTTGACACAGCAGACCGAAGCAGGGTCGGGGCAGGAGCAGGCGGGGCAACAGGATGAGTGGGCGTGGGATAGAGATGTGATCGAGTTTGCCGGCGGTAAGTATTGTCGGCGAGAGGTATTAGATCGAGAGATGGATGGTAATATCGATCGATTCGGGTGTACGGAAGGAGAGGAGATATGCGATATATGTCAGGGGCGGCAGGCCAGTGGGGAAAAACCGGGGTTAGCAGAGAAGGATGACGATATATCGAGAGATAGGGGAGAAGCAGAGGAGGAAGAGGAGGCAGCAGAGGCCGCAATAGAGGCGGATTATCAGGGGAGTCAGCGGTTAACACGACAGGTCAAAGCGGAGCGGAGGTTACAGGCCATGGAGGAGGCCGGGGAGGTAGGCATATTTGAGGACATGTTGTCGGAGTGGGTGGGATGTTGTGGCGTATGCAGGGTAGAGGGTTTATCCGATGTATATCACGACATGGCGGCATGTCCGGAAAGGGGAACAGAGAGGTGGGAGAGGATGAAGGCAGGGGTGGAGGTGACGGAGGAGGAGATGATGACGAAGAAGCGGTTGGCGGCATATTCGGCATGTTTCGAATGTGGGTTACCGCAGGCGATATGCGCGCAGTGGGAGGCAGCGAGCGACGACGGGAGGTTATTTAGGAGGGTGAGAGGAAGGAGATGTCAGTATAAAGGGGTATTATTTCAGATGGTGGTTATGCAGATTATACGCGACGATGGATGGTGGTTAGGGCAGGTGGGGCAGATGATGGGGGAGAGGATAGAGAGGTTAGATGATAAGCAGATGGATAGGATGTATAGGTGGTTGGGGGAGTTAGTCGAATGGGGTGGAAAGGCAGGTGGAGGGATACAGGCGAGTCGGTTATGTCAGGTGGTTACGCGGATAGAGAAGTTATGGATAGAGCAGGGAGGTAAATAGAGGGATAGAAGGAAGAAGTATATATAGAGATAAGAAGAGGAATATAGATTATATTTATTAGTAAATTATAAATAAGAATAGAGATAATAAGAGGAATATAGGTTAGGTATAGGAGTAAATTATAAATAAGGTAAAAGAAGATATATAATAGATATAAGGGATAGTAGGTAGTAAGAGAGATTATAGCGGATTAATATAGGGGTAGGTATAGAGGTAGATATAAGGGAGTTTGTGAGTATTAATATAGGGAAAAGAAAGAAGATAAGAGAAAAGGAGGAAGTAAAGGGAGGAGAAAAGAGAAGATGAGAAAAATATAGAGAAGGGAAAAGAGAAAGGGAAAAAAAGAGAGAGAGAAAAATAATATAAAGTAATATATATAGGGTAAGTAAAAGTAAGTATATATTAAGGCATTAAACATATAAGAAAAATAATACATAAAAAAGGAAAGGTAAATAGATAAGATAAAATAAAAATAATAAAATAATACAAATAAAAAAAAGATAAAAAGGGATATAAATAATAAAATAAAGAAAGAAAGAAAAGAAAAAAAAGAGAAAATAAAATATATAATATAAAGAAAAAAGAAAATTTAAATATAAATAAAAATTGAATATAAAAGAGTAATTATAGATATAATTAGAGAGGTAAATTTAAGAAAAAAGGTAAGGTAATAGTTTAAAAAGAAGGTTAGGGGGAGTAGTAGATAAATATGGTTAGGGGGAGGGATTGAGAAGAAGGTTAGGGTTAGTAGTGTATGAATATGGTTAGGGGGAGGGATTACAAAGAAGGTTAGGGGGGGAGTGAGGTCCAGATACGGCCATAGAGAGCCGAGGCAAGGGATAACATGCACAATTCATCATAGAATAGTCACGCAAGAGAGTCAAAGCAGAGTAGTCGCAGGCGTTGATTTGTATTTCAGAGTGAGTCCATAGCCACAAGACCAGTAACCATTGCGTTGCGTCCAGTTGTCGGGGATAATGGGATTGATGAAGAAGGCGACGTTAAAGGGTGCGGCGGCAGGGGTGAAGCCGACATTGAAGAGAACGATGGCGGCGAAGCGCGGGAAGTTGAGAGAGAGGCGCAGCGTGATAGTGCCATTGCCGTACGTGAGGGCGAGGAGGAGGTGAGGTAAGTGAGATAATAATAAGAGGGGAGATAAGCAAAGAAAAGAAGGTAAGGAGGGGAAGTAAAGTAAAAGGAAGAAGTAAGGCGAGCAAGGTGTGAGGTAGGAGAAGAAGAGTAATGCGATATTTATAGCGAGCGGGCGTTGAGGATGAAGATATAGGCATGGGTGAAGGGATGGATCATGGGCCGACGGAGAAGGTGAATACGAAGAGGAGATGGCGAGGGCGGCGGAGATGGAGGCGAATTATGAGAGAGGCAGGAGGTTGATCCGGCAGAGAGAGACGGGGCGAGAGTTGAATATGATGAAGGAGGCGCAAGATGCGGCGGATTTGGAGGCGGAGTTGGACGAGTAAAGTAGGTGTTGCATTGTGTATAAGGAGGGAGGGTATGGTGACGAGGAGGATGTTGAGCAGGGTATAGATGCGTGTGCGAAGAAAGGGTCGGGGATGTGGCAATTGTTCGCGGAGAAAGGCAGTGAAGTTGGGGAAGGAATGGTTAAGAAGGAGAGGTTTATGGGTTGAGCCGCGGTGCGATGAGGCGTAAGGGGTCGAGGTATAAAGGTGAGTTTTAGTGGGTTGTAGTCGCATTCGATTTGTGATATTGGTGTGATTGAGTGAGTAGGTAGGGTTA
Source organism: Fusarium phalaenopsidis (assembly GCF_050370095.1). Lineage (NCBI taxonomy): Eukaryota > Fungi > Ascomycota > Sordariomycetes > Hypocreales > Nectriaceae > Fusarium > Fusarium phalaenopsidis. The sequence goes on along the minus strand of NW_028145384.1, from coordinate 23,243 downwards.
AGAGGGAAAATGAAGCAGCGTATAACGAATCGAGGCATGGGTTGAGAGATATAACGGGGTTGAGTGAAGGGAGTAAAGCAAAGAGAGAGATGTATAGGCGTAGAAGAAAAACACATTGGCAGGTGAGGTGGAGTTGAATGGTTATATAGGATAGGTTTTCGATCATAGGTGCAATGGGTTAGACGGAAAATACGGTGCAAGTTACAGAGGGTAAGGATTATAATTTTGAGGACGGATGGACATAATATAAGGAAGGCATTGGCAGAGCAGTAGTAATATGATAATAGTGTATTGATTGTGTGTAGACGCATGGGTTAAGGGTTAGGCAGGGTTTAGGGTGGGGTTATATGCAAGGTAATCAAGTAGATTGAGGGTATAATAGGGTCAAGTAATCAAAGAGATGCGAGGTAATCGGGTAATCATGGGGAGACGAGGTAATCAAGTAATCAAAGAGATGCGAGGTAATCGGGTAATCATGGGGAGACGAGGTAATCAAGTCATCAAGACAGTGCACGGTAAGCATATAATCAGGGAGAGGCGGTGTAATCAAGCAATATAATCAAGCAATCAGGTGGATGGAAGTAATCGAGGAAATATGGCAGGATAGAGTTAGCAAGTAATCAGGTAGATTAAAAGAAAAGGAGTAGTGGAGTGGTTATATAGTAAGACATACAAAGGAGGAACAAGGGTTAGATATCAGGGTTAGGGGCAGGAGCAAACATTAAGGTTAGGGTTAGCAGTGTTTTTAAGGGTTAGGGTTAGAAGCGTCAGGTTAGAAGCGTTAGGGTTAAGGTTATGTTTTTAGGGTTAGAGAAGAGAGTAGTTTTTAGAGGTAAGTAAGGAGTAGGTTAAGTTAGGACGGGGGTTAGGGGATGGAGTGGTAAGGGGTTTAAGATAAACGATATAGAGCAAATAAATAGTAAGTAGATATTAGAGTATTAGGAGTTATAGGTTAGTAGGGGAGTAGGTGTGAGGTTTGAATGTTATTTTGAGTTGGGTTTGATATAGTAAAGCAGGGGGAAAATAGCAGGGAGAGGAGAGAGGAAGGTTTAGTTAAAGTAATAAGTAAAATAAAAAGAGAGCATTAGAGTGGGGCGAAGAAGGAGCAAATAGTTTAGGTACAGGGATATATATATATATATATATAGTGAAGGTTAGTAAAGTAGAGTTTTAAGTGGTTTATATAGGGTTAAGTAGTGAGTTAGGTATCCGGAAGGCGAGGATAGCATCAAGGTAGACGTAGTCATAGTCAAGTATCAGGTTCGGTTAAGGGTTAGAGAGGCAAGCAGAGAAGGGCAAGGTTAAAAGGATAGTAAGATAAGAGATTATATTAAGGAGAAAAAGGTTAGTAAGTATAGGGTAGGAAAGCAGGCAAGGTGGGGTTATTTCATAGCGAGTTATTAGTAGTTAATTATTAACGTAGGGTTAAGAGCGGGGAAGAAAAGGAGAAAGTAAGAATGGTTAAGAGGTAAAGTAAAAGATATAAATATAAAGAGTTTAAGATTAATATAATTTATTTTATAGTTTTAGAGTATAAGAGGAGGAGAATTTAAAAGAAAGGTAAGTATTTATTATAAGGAGTTTAGTAGAGTTAGTAGATAGTTTAGGTAGGTTTAGGCATAGGAGAGTATAAGAGCAAAAGGATAAGAGGAGGGTAGGGGGGGGTAATATAGAGGTTAGCGAAAGGTAGAAAAGTATTATTTATAGAGTTAAAGTATAAAGTTAGTAGGCAAGGTAATATAATTAGGAGTTTTTAATATTTTATATAGGATTATAAGAAAGGAAAATAAAGTTTAAGTTAAGGGGAAAGGAAATTAGAATATAAGATAAGGCGAAAAAAGTAAGGAGAGAAATAATAAGTAAGGAGAAATATAAATAAGATAAAGCAGTTTATAGGCATTTTATAGTCGCATTAAGTTAAGATAAGAAGGATAGTAATTAAAATAATTAAAAAAGTAAATAAAATTAAAAGAAAAAAGATTATATAAATAAAGTTAAAAAGTATTAGGAAAAGTAAGAGGAGATATTTATATATTTAATAAGATATAGGAATAAAATAAGAGGGTAAATATATTAAGGAAGGTTTAAGTTAAAAAAGGAGTTAAAAGCGATAAAAAAAGAAAAAGAATATAAAGGGGGGTTAATAAATATTAAAAGGGTAAGTAGTAATTAATATAGGGAGAATAAGGTTTAAAAAGAATATAAGAGTAAATAGGTATAGAAAGTAAGAGTAATAAAAGAAAAAAAAAAAAAAAAAGAAAAAAAAGGAAAAATAATTATAAGTAGTATTAGAGAGGAGGGTAAATAATAAAGGTAATATAATTAAGTTAAGTATTAAGGTAAGAAGTATATAAGGGTAGTAAAATAAAAGGTTAAGTTAAGAGTTAGGGTTAGTTATAGTAAAGGTTAGGGGAAGTAATTAAGTTAAGGGTTAGGGTTAAGTAGTTATAGTAAAGGGTAGGGGTAGTAATTAAGATTAGGGTTAGGGTTAAGTAGTTATAGTAAAGGTTAGGGGTAATAAATAGGGTTAATTTAAAAATAAAAATAAAGAAAAAATAAAAAAGATAGAAAGGGAAATGAAATTAAAAAAAGTTAAGATTAAAAAAGAAATAAGAGATAAAAAAAAAGAAATAATTAAGAAGGTAAGAAATATAAAAGTATAGATATATATAAGTAGAAATTAAAGGGTTATAAAATAGAAATAAATAAATAAGAATAAATAAAAAGGTTTAATTATTTTTATTAAAAAAAATATAAAAATAAAAGAGATTATATATTATTAAGATTAATAGAGTAATAAAAGATAAAATAAAGATAAGAATAAGAGTTAAAAGAATAAGAAAGAAAGATATAAGTAAAGAAAAAAAAAAATAAAAAGTAAGATTAAGGGAGAGAGAATAAAAAAAAAGGAAGTAATTAAGAAAAAAAAAAAAAAGTAAATTTAAGATAAATAAAGAGGAAAAGAGAAAGAAGAGATTATAAGAAAAGAATAAATTAAAGATAAAAAAAAAAAAAAAAAAAAATAAATAAATAAAATTAAGGAATATAATAAAAATAAAAAATATAAATAATAATAATAATAATAAAAAAGATTAAAAAAAAAAGAAATAAAAAAAAAAAAAAGAAATAATAAATAAAAAGATAAATAAGGGTTATAATATATATTAATTAAAAGAAAAAAAAAAGAATTATTATTATTAAAATAAAGAAAAAAGGTAAATAATAAAATATATAAGTAAGAGTAAATAAGTTTAATAAAAGAAAAAAGAAAAGTAAGGTATATAAAGTTAAGGTTAAAAGATAAAAAGGAGTAAAAGGTAATTAAGAAAGATTAATTATAAGGGAAAGGTAATTTAAAAAAAAGGTAAGAGGGTTTTAGGGGTTAAAGGAGTAAAAAATATAAGTTAAGAGAAAAAAAAAAATAATTATTTAAAATTAAAGGGTGGGGGGGGGTGGGAGAGAAATAAGATTGCAGTCAAAGATCACCCCGAACCGGTCCCGGTTAGGGTTAAAAGTTATGCGTCTTTGGGCTATCCATACCACGAGCCCCTAATATTTTAGAAGCCTACCAGTAAACTTGCCATTTTTGGACGCCCTCCCCACCTAAACCTGGGTTTAGGTGTCCGTGCGCACCCTCCCCTCCTCAAACCTCTAAGCCTCCATCTCTCCTCCACCTTTCTCATTCGTTCTCCCTGACTACCATCTATGCTCCTTTGGCCACTTCTTGACGACATCTAATTCTTGACTAGCAGCCCAGAAGTCTCCCGTCTCCCGTCTCCCGTCTCCCGTCTTCCTTTCTTTTAATTAGTCACCTTCCCCACCCCCTGTACCTTAACACTCCCATTCAATATAATAACCCGAACCCTCATCTCTTCCCACCTGTTGCTTCTTACCCTTTTACAATTCCACATCCCACATCAAATAAAATAAATCACAAACAATAAATCCCAATAATAATAATCATCAATCAATCATCACAAACAATGATCAAAATTGGTCGCCCTCTACCTCCCAAATCCAACCCCGATCCCCGGCCCTCCAAACGGCTGAAAACTACCCCTACCCACCCTTCCCGTGAACCCCGTCTATCCACCTCTCCCTCCCTACTTCCCGTCCCCGACGATACCCCATCATCACCACCTAAGCCCGCCAAGTCACCAAAGCCTCCTCCACCTTCCTTCACCGAGGTCGATTCCCTGAGGAAACAGGCGGAGCCCTACCGCCTCGCCGTCGCTGAGCTGCCCATCCATCTCCTCCATTCCGCCTGGTCTCGTGGCAACAACAGGCCCCTCGACCGCAATCACGTCGCCCATCTTTGTCGCTCTTTCCAGAATGGCGGCCTCGCACGTCGAGCCGAGCAGCACTACGTCCAGGTCTCCTGCAGTGCTGCCGCCGTTCAAAAAATGATCGACGCCATCCCAGACGCTGATCAGAGCACTGCCCAAGACCGACGTCAGCATGTGCTATCCTTCAAAAACTGGGCCGACTTCAACGGCGACGAGAAACCTGAGCTCATGGCCGGCCAGCATCGCATCGAGGCTCTGAAAGACTACGTGAAACAGACGGATTCTGATTCGAGCGATTTGTGGTGGATTTGCGAATTTTACGACAAAGGTGTGACCCCTCTTCAATCACCCCCAATCCGCAGATCTTCTCTACCTGATATACTACTTATACATACATAACAAACAATACTCATCCTTATACACAGACACTCTACCAGTCGAACTTGACATCAAGCTTCGTGTCAACCGTCGCGATCTCACCCTGCCCGATACACATGGTCAGATCTGGTTACAGCTCGCCTCCGCCTTTGACCGGGACCCCACTCTATTTTCTGCCGAGAAAAATGTCAACAAGAAGGGTATCGAGAAAAGGATGTTGGATATCCTGTGCCTGACAAGTGAAGCTCGCTTTCCCATCAGCCGTCTCGTCACGCTGTGGAGAAGCGAGCGGTGGAGACCTCGCATTACCCGCTGGTGTCGAACCTCTCTGGGGAGAACCACATTCAACATTTCAAAATGGTATCAGATCGCAGGGTACAGATTGGACGATGTGAGTAACTCACCCTTGACATCCGTGATGGACCTACCATTTATTCATTCACCTCTCCCACCCCAGACAGTCTCGGATCAAGCCTTGCCTAGAATAATATGTGGCTAACTTGGGTGTACCATCGTCCTGCACGAGCAGTATTGGTTCGATACGTTCTATCAGATACTCGAAACTTTAAGGGCACTTCCTGCCTCCGCCTCTGAGTCCATTCAGATTTCAGACTGGACCATGCTCGCCTGCAGTCTCAAAAACGACACCTATGATGCTGCAGATGTATACCAAGTCTTTTATCCCAAGGAGGACAGTAGCAGCGGCGATAGCAACTCCACTCCATCGGTTCCTTCCACTGGCAAACCGAGCACAAAGGCAACACGGCGAACCGGATTTCTGACCTCGCTTGACAAGGAAGCCTATGACAGTCTTTGCCGCCATCTTCAACAGAACCTTACTCTTCGTTTTCCGGATGTGCAGCCTTTATTGCGGATCAAAAAGGAGGAAGGCGAGGTCATGGCACAGGTCATGGACCATGTAGTGCGCTGGGTCAACACCCAACCCGCTGATATCATCGGTCTTCACGAGAACAACAAGCCTTTACGACGAGAAGACCTGGTGCCTGCGATCAAAAGTCTCAAGGCGACTGCTTATGGAGACGATTGGTGGACTCGGCTCAGAGAAGACGACGATGTCGATGGCGCCGACGATGTCGCGTCCTGGCTCGACCTGCGTTCACGGACCCTGGAAAGGCAGGTCCTCGACTACGTCCGCAGCCATATGACCGAGTTCAGGGATCCCTCGACGAAACACTATCTCGACTTGATGCCAGAAGAACATTATGAGCAATATGCAGAACGCTTCAGCACCGGCGATCTCTGGATGGGCTTATTTCACATCGTCCAACACGCTGTTGGTCCTGCATTTCGTCCGGTGTGGGAGGATTCGATCCCTGAACGCATCGGCGCGGATGACGCGATTCACCAGCCGCAGACTGAGATGCGCCACAGACCACCGGCTTCGGCCATCACACGAGCTATCTGTAGTCAGCTGGGAAATATTCCCGAGGTGAAGGAGAATCCTGCATTGAGAGGCGTGTACGCCTCGAGCGAACTTGGTGCCTATATCGATCATGCTGTCCTCGCATGGGCTTCCGATCGATGCCGCAAAGCAGTGGAAAGCAACGAGTCTGACGAAGGAAATCCTTGGTCAGGCGAAGCACTCCAAGCGATCCAGGCGGCATACCAGGGGTACGAGAGGATCCTGGCAGGAATGACGTCCGCCACTGCAATTTCCGAACACGATGATCAGCAGCAACAGCAGCGGCACTTGCCAGACGAGCGTATCAGCCACGTCCCGAATGAAGTGCTCCGTCAACAACAGGGTGCCGTATCATCGAGCCCCCATCTTCGCAAAGGTTTGTTCCGATCAACACGGCAGACAGGGCACAGCGTGACAGCGGGCGCACAATGGCCATGGAAGAAGACCTATTACTCCGAATGCAGCAGCGGCAGCAGCGGCGGCAACAGCGCCAGCCATCAAGACATCCTCAACAGCAGCCACCTTCGTTGCCGCCGTTCGCTGGATTGCCTCCAGCCCAGGAGACGGCACTGAGAAGCCCCCCGCCACCAAGACGGAACACATGCAAGGAATGCCGCGGATCACGGTTATCAGCCACCTCCTCAGAAGTCTTACATTGCAGCTGAAGTCGGCCGTCCGTTGCAGAAACTACCAAAGGGAGATGTTGGGAACGGCTGGATCCACCAATCACCAGCAACCAGGACAACGTTACCGAACGGGCGGCCAAGCCCTAGCCAATCCCAGATGACTAGGGCGAGACGACAACGCCAGCGTCACCAGGAACAAGCCCTTAGCTCGCAGCCACAAAAGAGATCATCCTGGATGGATGGGCCTGTAGCGACGTCCGGAAGTAAGCGTTGATCCTTCCGCAGGGCAGGCGGGGCGGCAGCTGGGAACGACGAGCGAGCCATACCCTATACCAAAAGATATACGATTCAATCCGGCGAACCATCGGCAGTCGCACAGCAATAAATAAACAATAAGCAGCAGTAATTAAAATAATAGTAATGATAATAAAAGCCATAATTTTTGACCAAATGTATTGTTTTTAACCCGTGAGAAGTTATTGATACAGCTAGGCTAGGCCAAAATCGTTCCTATCGCGACCACTTGTACGCTCCTGCTGGAACTGATGGCTAGTCAGACACTGGTAAAGGTTGAAAACACAGGGAAAAAGATGCGGATAGGCCGGAAAGAACTGGACTGGGGGTAGAGTACCCTTGTTGTTTTAAACTGTGATAAGCTTGCAGAGTTTCATAGTGCCTGTGACGAGCAAGCCACCTCATTTCCCGCGGGTTTCGCCCTAACCCTTTGCATAAGGGCATCACGAGGGATTTGATGTCATTCCGTGTGATAATTCGAAGAAGATGCATGAGATAGCGCTGTATATTTCAGGTTTTGACATCAGCCACACGCGCGCTCGGACACCTAACCCTGGGTATGCCGGCCCGGGTTGTTTATGGATGTGTTCGGGGTAAAGCTGGCGGTAGGTACGGTAGCTGCTCTCCTTTCGAACCTTACTGAAGACGCGGTCCCTTTGGTAAAGAGCTTCAGTTGCGACCACGACAGCACGAGGCAGAGCGACGCGTCTCGCGTCTAGCCGTACCAGTTTGCACAGTAGCCGAATCCTATAAATCAGCGAGCAGTTTCGCAGGTGACGATGATGGAATATTCCTGACAGAAACAAGTAGTGTGTATTCCTCAGTATTGTCATTCCCCCCCGTACCCTTCATGTTAATTCATATCCTTTTCGTCACCAGTCAGCATCCTCTGAGCATCAGGGTCACCTCTCGTTGGTCAACATAACCGTTGTGACGGACGCTGAGAAGCCTACCATGTCGTGCTTAGGGCTTCCAGAAGAAATCGAATTCGATGTTCGCTCTGATGGTCCTGACATTGATGACGGCGAGGACCAAGAAGAGGCGCGAGAGCTTATATCGCCGTTCTCGGCCGATGAACATTATCTCGAGGAGCCCGCGAGCATCCAAGGGAGTGCAGTCAGCACAGAAGACGCTACAGACCAGTTTCAAAGAGGCTGGAGGGTAGACCGTCGCGCCGGTGATTCCTGGATGTATGGTATGGCACAGCATTGTTCGAAGAGCGTGTAGGAGCAGTGACTTATTTCAGTCCTTTCCTTTCCCTTCCTACGCTCTTCCCCACCTAGAACCTGAGCCAGAACGCGCTGCTAGTTTTTTCAAATTGTCTGGGGTGTCCTGACTGACATGTCGTGTTAGCTGACGAGCTCATCGACGAGACGAACGACGAAGCCTTCGACGGGACACGTGCTCTTGACCTCCTCCAGCGCCGAGTTGTATTGGACTATGGGAGCAAGAAGACAGGGTCAAAGGCGGCGAGCGAGGACGACGATTATTACCCCGTATTTCGGCTCGATTTCGTTAGCATCGTCGGTCTACCGCGTCGGCCGATCTGCCGGTCTAGCCACTTCTTTGACAATATCACAATATCCTTTCGCCACTGGAGTGCCCCATATGTCGCAAAGCATGTGCAGGGCGTCGATTTCGACCTGAGCGGCCGTACCTTCCGCATTGCCACCGGCGCCACTCGAGAAGCTTGGTTCATCGTCATGCATCCAAGCCAGAGAGCTGCTGGGACCAACCACCCCCGCCGACGACACGATACAACACATACGAGGACTGCCCTCGTACAGGGCCGTGCTCTGTTACTCGCATCGTACATCAAGGACATCTTCCTTCAAGGTGAGCTCCTTGGTGAAGGTGTTGAGCCGAGGTGGGCCCTCGGAGGCAAGGAGACGCAGATGATTGCCTTTGACAAGTGGGTCATATTCCAGACACTATTCATGGATGGCTGGACGGAGTTCCTCGAAAGGTTCTCCGTAGAAGACGACCCTTTCTGGACCGATCATCAGCCCGCCTTCCACGCGTACGACTATGGCGCCAACATCAACATAGAAGTCAACGAAGGCATAGCGAACCTCGAAGAAGAGACAGTCATCAGGCCAGCCTATCTCGACGGTCTGGACGACGAGTCCAACGAGACCGACGACGGTGATGATGATGGAGAAAACAATAGTTTGCCGGCGACACAGCAAGGATGGGAGCGAATTAGAGGGGAGGAACGAGAGGATGAGCTCGACGAGCTATACGATGATCAACCAACCGTCGAAGTGGAAGACAACGATAGCCTGTTCGTGTCGGAGAGGGCGGACGATGATGTTGCTTCTCAAATACCACCTAGCCTCAGTCCAGGGCGAATCGATACGGATTATCGAGGTATTGTTGACGGCGAAGCCGACGCGAACAGGCACAATGGTGACGACGACAACAATGGTGATGGTGATGAAGAGCGGGAGCGGAGGTTCCTTGAATGGATGAACGAATCCGAGAACACTGATGTGGGCCAACATAACGGGACTCAGCTACAAGATGATCAGGAGCATCAATACGATGGGCAAGACAACTCCCAGCAGCAGCCGTTGAGCCCAGATACTGACGGTAGTGGCGACGTCCGTCCAAGGCAAGCGCCAGACGTCTCGCCACCCAGTCTACCTCCATCATCAGCATCTGTACCAGCAACGGAGGACCAGAGAGAACATGATGCGTTGTATAGTCCTGGCCTGATGCGGTTGCGTGAGGCCCTTGAGGCGAAGTATAACCTCGACAACATCAGCCACGTCTCCTATGCCCTGGCTGTTGACGTTCATTGCACTGCAGCAAACAAGCATCCCGATGCAGAAGGAAGACCAGGTCCTCCTGTATGTTTACTTGCCGACCGTAACCGGGTGGCTGGGGAGTTTTACGGGAGCAACTATACCTTCTACCCACTCGGCTTCCACCCAGCGTACGGCAATTTCACATCGGATCGTCCACCTGCCTTCCTGGATAGTGACCTGTTTACTGTCATGAAGGAGAACATGAGCCACCAGAACCAGGGTGCCGACGTGCTTTCGTTCGGCTTCTTCCAGGGCTATTCCAACCTGAAACGGTCTATCCGTCATGGGCCTCACGACCTGCTAGCCAGCCACGGTCTCGCCACAGCTGCTCTCACCATCCCCTCGACGGAGGCTCAGCGCACGGCGCGGCTCAAGGACAAGCAACAGCGGCTACTGGCCCAGGTGCGGGGGCGACTCACACCTGACAACCCTGGCGCATCGACACCTTTTGCGCGGGAGAGACAAAGGGTTGAGGCAGCCATGCAGGCGAATGAGTTTGCGTTCCGATTCGAGCAGGTTATTTCCATCGATGCTCCACGACTCGTGCGCCGTCGTCGAAACTTCAGTAGCGTACTACAGCCCATCTTCCAGCTCATGCGACTCTTCCTCAAAGAGAAACAGCTTTATGCAGGTATCCTCCGGCGTTTCTCTCCTGATATCTTCCCAGGAGTCATGGTGGCTTTCGCCAAGGTTATGGAGGCAGCCATAGCAGAAATGGACCGCCGCTTCCGCGAGGCTGGGTCGAAAGGACTGGGCATGGCTCTCTCCGAGGGTGTCGCTGCGCTCGATCGACTGGGCAACTTTTGCTTCACCGGGGACCCGAGGGTGCTCCCTACCAAAGTTATGAGGCTTCTCGGTACGATTGATAGTCTAAGAACATGCGGATGGCCATTCATATCGCCGCGAATGCTGGACATCCGAGAAGGGCGAGGACTCGTCAACCTTGTGGGATGGCCACAGTTGAGCAACGGACGGCCCGTTCTGATGCACGTTGCCTCGCTAGAGTATCACTACGATAGAACGGTGGCATCCAACCGACACAGTCAATTGTGGTTTGCTGAACTTGGGGGTCGATCGATAGACGGGATGGACAGGATGACGACATTTCTCCACGAGGTGTTCCGAGATCTATGGGTACCAGAGACGGCCGCTTTTATCGCGCGCCAAGTTCGTCGTGGCTTGAACCGTGGTATCCGTAGTGGCGGTAGGGACGGCGTTGGATCGCATGGTGATGCCGACACGGGTAACGAGGAGAGTGCTCGGGCGATGATTGCGTTAGAGGCCTGGGAGGCGCAAGACAGTCCCTTCAAAACATCGTACGTGCCAGGAGTCTCTTTAGCTTCCCCAGCGTTCCTGACATCATCACAGAAATTTCGAAAAACTATCAGCGCAAGTACTCAAGTTCGATGACCGTCCGACAGATGAATCGAGGATGGTGCTAAAGACGAGACGCGACTTTGCAGAAGAGATGTTCGTTGCTCTGATGGAGGGCGGCAGGAAGGGTCACCCAGGAGTTGAGTCTATCGCACCGACACATTCGACATGGCCTTCTATCCTCCGGGCCGCCATCCAACACACCAGAGGCGTCTTTGCAACGAGGGCCCAGTGGGTCTCGGGTATCGCAGCTGCTATGGTATCTGCGAGTATCGAGTGGGTACCTGGCTCTCATCGCCGGAGATTGACGCATCAGCAGGTAGTACAACTCGTCGGAGCAGCTGCATCCGCCACTGTCCTCGCGGCTCGGCCCGACAGCCTCAAGAGGCGGGCGCTCGAGGCGGAGGCTCGTAGGTCGGTCGATTCGGTTGGCGTCAAGCGAGCGAGGATCCGACCACGAATCGATCTAGGCTGTAAGATACCGTTCAAGCAGATCCCAGATATTGTGGAAAGAGGCTTCACCGAGATACGTCGGCTATTCGCGAAAGGAGATCAGGGCGTACTATCCCACTACTGTGTGGCGTACTGCTGTCTGACAGAATGCCTCGAGGATCCATTATGTGATCTTATGCTCATGCTCACGTTAACCATCACAGCGTCGAGTGCAACCCCCGAGGTTCGGCCCAATACAAAGGCCTTCAACGTGACGACTAGGAGAAGGGACCCGGCTCTTCTAGCAGCCAACATGGTGACGAGAATGCTCTGGTTCCTGCGGCCGGAGGCATTTCCATGGGACAAAGACCGTGATTCAGTGCTGCGGGTGTCTGAGATGACGAAGAAAATCGGTGAGTCATATCCACGGTCCCGTTCAACGTCGACGAAATAGGATGACTGATTACCTAACCGTCTGTAACCGTAGAGCACAAAGGGGTCAACAACCGAATGCTTCGAGAACTGGGTTGGATTAAAGTCAAGGGCAATCGGGATAGCCCACGCAACTGCGAGTCACGTCTCACGCCTAAAGACGAGCTCTTCAAATTACGTAACGACCTAATATTTCTCATGAAGGAGCCGAGGAGTTTTATTGGCAGTGTATTCAAGAGTAATAAGGAAGAATGGGTAGATAGATGCTCGGCTATTATTAATGATAGGTAGCTAAGACAGGGTTACAAGTAAACAAATTCTTCAAAAGCATGCTGCACTTGAATTACCATCACTACGAGGCCATTTTATAAATTGCCAGAACTTCTCAGTGTAGAACAATCATTCTATTGCCTTGACATCTCTTAAGTGAGGACTTCAAGTGGCTTAACTGCTTCGGCTGGCTCGATCGACTCATGATCGTCCAGTAATAAGACCGAAAACTAGCGGCCTCCATATTACATGGCAACAGCCAAGCTTGAGGATAGGTAGCAGCAGCAGGGTAGGTAGCATAATCTCAAAGGTCACGTGATATAGAACCATAACCTGCAGTAGTCAGAGGGAGAGAGCAAGGTTCTCAATAGTTCTTCACAAATTTCCTTTTTCACGGCAAATACCAATTACCTTAACATTACAGCAGAATTACACTCACGGCCAACGCATACATCCGGCATATCCAGTCATGACGGCTACAGAACTCTACACGATCGCGCTTGAGCGGTCCACACAGCCAGATCTACCAACAGAGCACAACGAGGCTCCGCACCGCATGGCACGGCTATCAGATACAGACCGCGCAGCCTGCGAGGGATGGCTCCAGGAGATGAACTTCCTCCGCCCAGGGGAGGCAGAGGACGATGAAGTCTGGAAAAGGATCAAGAGAAACTGGATCGGATACCTATCGGCGACGAGCCCCACGCCGGATGCAGCGCTGGCACCGAACCGCAAGGTTGTGCAGTTCAGGAGTGGCGGCGAGGATGCGAGAGAGCAGAGACGCAGATTTGTCCAGGATCGTCAGAGGCGCATGATCATCCAGTCGGCCTTCTGGAACGGGCTGGACGGGATAGAGGCCATGACGGAGCGATGGCCACGGGCGGCGCGGGCCGCATTGAACAGCATGGATGAGAGCGGGGAAGATGAGGGTCGAGGTGCGTTTGAGAGCCTCGCGGCCGTCTGCGACCTCAGTCGGCGACGACGATACCAGTCCATCTGGACGAGCCTGGTGGGGTTCATCTGTCATTCGCAAGACGAGGGCACGCTGGAGGAGATGGGTATGCGGTTGACGGAGAGCCAGATCGACGACATTCTAGATATCGAGCAAGAGGTCTGGCAGGTGGATCTCAAGGCGATAGCGCGGAGGCGGGAGAAGGGAGGGTTCGAGGGCGTCTGGGCACCGATCCAGCTGCTGCTTATGAAGGCGTTGAGGAAGCCTAAGTCGACGCCGCGGAACAACCCGCTCGTGTGGTGGATTGCGGTCCTCGCCCGATCGGTGGTGTCGGGGGATGATGGCGATAGGGACTTTATCAGCCGAGGGCGGTTCCACAAGAACCCGATGCCGATGGATATCGACCTCGGGGAACGGCTGCGAGCGATAGTGCACTACAGCAAGGTCATTGTGCTCGACGATGCCTTCTCGACCTGGCCGGAAGAATCAGGGTGGATGATGGAGGTGCAGAGCAGGCTGAATATGGTGAGTATCGAATGGATCAACGACGAGGGGGTTCTAGGCCAGATGGACCACCCGGTGATGGCGGGCCGGTATATTCGACGGATGCGTGGCGGTCCGTGGTGGCACACATAGCTGAACACACGAAGAAGCATCTTGGGGGAAGCAGAGGACGGCGATATATAGGTTGCGAATGTTAGCTAATGCGATAGGGTAGGTATGAGGGGATAAACGGCCTAGGGTTTATGATTGTTGGGCGTAAACTAAGCACTACCTAATCAGGGTGGTAGAGGGGAAATAATTTATAGATCTATTATTCTCCTATCCTAGCGCTCTAGTAATCAAAGGTATCTAAGGCCTAACTAGTTATTGCCTTAAGAAGAAGAATAATATAATAAGTCTGAGTGCCGCGGTTTTGGCTACTAAATTCGGCGAAGAACATCGCCGCTTAAGTGAATTCTATACACAGCATCCGGCGCGACTCTAGAGACCTTGCATCCTGCTGGTCTTGGAATCCCTTCAAACCTGGGGGTAAGTGTCTATGCGTGCCCATCATAGTCCTTAAGCCTTTATTACTATTATCCCTCTTACCTTTACCCCTAGAATTGACTATCTATGCGTCCTGCGAGGCTTAATTAATTAACTGGTTAGCAATGACGAGCCTTAGGGATCAGCAAAACAACACTTTACTAGATGGTCTTGACGGCGATGGACTCAAGGTAGAGTGCCGTGGATCTATGTGGGCCTGGGGGTGGACTTGAGTAGAAATATCATTGAAATTGAGGTATAATATACCCCACGAGCTATTATCTCAGCTTTCCTGCAATACTCCATAGAGACTTGCACCTTCAACCATCCTATAGCGCTTTCCTAGGTCCGTTGCTAGAGCCAAGAAGACATGATCTAGGTGTTTTCTAATCATCATTACTTCGGTCGTATCTCCCCAGAGCTCGAACCTGCCAATACCTTGCAACATATCCATAATATGGTTAGGGCACAGGGGTTCCTGCTTCGACTCCCAGTCGCCAGTTGTTCGCTTCCAGTATTTCCTAAATAGCTCCTCGTCATCGAAACAGTCCCGAAACCCTATCCTCTGGATTGGCCGCTGAAGAGACGTCAGATAACGGTCTATCATCTCAAGGTCTTTGTTGGTTTCTGCTAGACTTCTCTGCCGCTTCAGTGTATCCTCAATCTGGAGGAGTTCTCGCACACCGAATCTCTCAACAGCCAGGACGATAAAGCGTTTGATGTTTAGGTCAGAGTTGAAAAACTTCTGATCTTTTTTCTGGACTAATCCAGGGTCGTCCCATGCGAGGCTTTCGAAATCTTCTTTCTCTCCAGTAACGTGCAAGGGTTGCAAGATGGCATAACCAAGTTTATCGGGCCCTAGTCGATCTCTCAATTTGTTGCAGAATATGGTCGCGACGTTATGAAGCAAGCTTGCCCGAAAGTCGCTATCCGGGCTTTGATGCTCTGCGTGCTCTGCGTGCTCTGCGTCACGTATACGACGAAGTACAACTCCCAAAGGATTAGCCTCTTCGACCGTAGAGATGCAGTAATCCAGAAGCTTCTTGCGCTCTGTAGGCATGCGATCACTGAAAAACCCCAACAAAACAATAAGGGTTAGAAGAGCTTCGGGTGAATAAGCGTTGAGATAGGTCGGAAGTTCTTTAAGTCCGGACTCCAGCAGAAGCTGGGCCCCAACATGCATCCCTAGCTGGCAGCACAGAGTCGCGCAAATTAGAAATGCGAACGTCTTGAAGACGCCGGGAGGGTTGTCAAACGTCCATTGCTCGAAATCATCTATAATACCGTTGGAAAATGTCTCGGTCTTCCATTCTTGGTTGTCGAAGGCTCCGGTTACATAGGTTGAAACAGAAGAGAAGAGCACTTGCTTGTGGGAATCCAGAGGAGACGGGGTCAGGTATTGGTCACGAATGATTGCCAAGCAGTGGAGGTGAGAAGCGGATACCCTGAGGTTGTGTCGGATCGCGGATCTCATCATCCTAGTTCCAGATGATAAGTCTAGGCTGGGTGTCTCGTAGGCATCTGATTCGAGATAATGCTTGGTGCGCTTCTTTGTGAAGTTCTTTCCACCCCCCCACTTCCGAGTAACTCTATCTCGGATCCAGCTTGGTCTATTTCCTTATCAGATGCTATCATGTGATGTGATGCGACGCTTATAGCATACCTGACTCTGAATCCATAGTGGCCCTTGAGAATCGAGGCCGTCTGATCATATGTTTTTGCTTCCGAATAGAGAAGATCCTCGATGATAGGCCGCATCCTTTTCCAGTCATTATCATGGTATTGCTGATAGGCCATGTTCGAGATGGTATGAATTGAACGGTCTGGCAAAGCGCTCGATAGCTAACGCTGCAAATGTAATCGATAGGGTGGGTAGTGGAATAAGATCGTAGCTATATGATTCTGAGCTGGGGCTAGTAACATAGATCTAAGTGAGCCCCATAGGTCACTATATAGATTGTTGGTCCGTAAGGGTCAAGCTTCACATGATCTGTTATTCACCCGTGCAATGGATCTGCGGTTTTTCCAGGCCATTCACATGCGATTGGTGGCGTAAATGCTGAGGCCCTGCTCGATGTGATTCAGTGGCTAGATCATTCGCGACAGGAAGACAAATGCTACCAACGAGAAGGCGCCACCTATACTACCCATTGCCACACACCACACCTCGCTAGCGATGCAGCTCGGATGACTGGCTACATACAAAACTCGAATGCATTAGTCCGAAAAAAGGACCCACTGGAACTTGTCTACCACTGGCTGGCTGGGCACTTGAGTGCTCAGAGCCTGACATTGTTCTGTGTTCGGGCTTAGGTGCTGCCTTCATGATTGGCCATTATCAAGTTGGAGCATAGCCAAGCTGACCATCTGCGCTGTATGGCAGCAAGGATACCAAGCCACTAAATGGATGATCGAGGCAGTCTTCTCGTGGTCAGATACGATACCAAAGCAACAAGAAGCTCTATATAATGACGCCCTCTGCTGGCTGTTTCCGACTGGGTATATCAGAGAGCGTCAACTACCACGGACTCAACTCAGTGCACTCCTCTATTATCCATACAGGCTTAACGCGAGCCGCTCATAACACCGCCATTTTACGGTAATACCTAGAACCAGTAAGTTTCGATAACGATATCAGAACATCAATCGACTCTGCCCTATATGTCTGCTGGTCGTTCTGCGCTCTAACTTAATCGATCACAGTCCGCAATGCGCCCGTTCTTCCTTCTCGCACCAGTTGTTATTGCAGGACCTGTCTCACTAGCTGCTTGTGAGGCCGGGTGCGCTGGCGCTCTCATGGCTTGCCTCGCTACCGGGCCATACACGATGGGAACAAGCTTCCTTTGGTGCAACGCATTGTATGCTCAGTGCGCAGAGGCATGCCTGCTCGCTTTGGTAACGCCAACGCCGTGAGATTCGTCGAGCCTTTGTTTTAAGATGACTACTTACGTTCGTGCTAGTTAGCATTCTTTAGCCCATGCCAGTGCAGGGTAAGGAGGAAGTGTCTAACAAGTCGCGATGTTCGCGGTCTTTGCTATTCGACGTTATGTTGAACGAAGTATGACACGATTAAATAAAGAAACATAACAGGCAATCCAAACACCATCGTTCAACTATACTACTGGTTTTCAGTGAGAAGGATCAACTGTCGACTCGCACTGTTGCGGCTACGTGCCTTGG
This sequence comes from Fusarium phalaenopsidis, assembly GCF_050370095.1. Classification (NCBI taxonomy): domain Eukaryota; kingdom Fungi; phylum Ascomycota; class Sordariomycetes; order Hypocreales; family Nectriaceae; genus Fusarium; species Fusarium phalaenopsidis. Next base: position 5,757 of record NW_028145384.1, on the reverse strand, counting down.
GGAACCCTAATGGTGGCGGAGGCTTGTTTATGTACAGTAGTATATCCAAAGTTAGGTGAGGCATTTCTAGCAGAAACTCCTTGATGTGGCCCTCGTCAAGTAGCTGCCGATGCTCGCAGAATGTCTTTACGATAGCCCCTCGCATTTCTGAGACGGCAGATGGGGTAGCAGTGTATGCCTCCCGTGCCGCATCCAACAAACAACTAGACCTCCACTCCAACCGAGCTACTGCCTGGAATTTCTTGACAGACAACGTTCTGAGACGAGGGATGTCATATATGTGTGCAAGCGTAAAGACCTTGGAGTGGAGGGTCAGTAGCGGACCCTCGGGAATGGTTACATCGTCTGCGGCAGGTGAGTCGTCGGCGTCCTCCTTATAGAATACGCCATGGTTGATATTGCCGCCTGAAGCAGGGGGGCGACTTTATAGTCCCATAGATAGAAGAACTGTACCATGCAGTCTACCGCCTGGGGGTCGGCATCTCCAAAATTAAATGAAGATTTGGTAGTGCCGCTGCCGGGTTCGCTTGGTTCTGGCCTGGCCCTCATAAGCTTTGCTTCGTTGAATTCGCAAGATAGACTTATAACGGAAGACCAGGAACACACGACCGTGCGGTGGGCTTTGTATAGCTTGTTGCTTGATATAATATCGATGTCTGAATACTTGCCGGTAATATAGAGCCTGATGAATTACTTAGAACCAGGTCCTTGGCGTGAATTATACCTAGATTAACTTGCCTGCGCAGACATAGTCTTTGTTCCTCTATGATTGAAATGCCTTGGCTAGGCACAGAAGATAGCTTAGATACCTGCTCCATTTTCTTGATGCACCGCAGGCGGTGGAAAGAGCTTTGAGTAGATGGACTGAGCTCTACGTTTCGATTCGAACACGCCTTCTTTGAGCAAGCATCGCAAGATTCGAGCGAGGTCTTCTTCGAAGAAATAAGAAACAGTGAGACGGTGTCGCCGAACAGCTTTCTTTATCACTTTTGGTTTGCGGAGGATAGTGTTCTCTGGCTTGCAAAATATCTGCCCGCACTGTAAAGAGGAGTAGGCGGCTCTACGGTCAGCAGGTGCCCTGTTGGCCTGGGAGAAAAAAAGGCGTAAGGTTGATTGGATAGACGGACAGAGTTTGCTGGCCCGCAGAGCCTGATTCAATACTCAGGCACCAAGGCATCTATGCAGCATTTGCCGTGACCTGACTCTCCAACCATCAAGCGAAGAGTCTCGACATGACACACCCAGCCGGGGAGTGCATTGGTGCTCAGCTATCTCGTTCCTGACTCGCGCGAGTCGCGGCCCTTCATCATCCAGCATCAACACCCTTTTCATTAGTCCCGACGTCAATACTATCAGAACACATATCGTCAATATGGGAATGGAAGGTCGGCGAGCGGTATGTGGTAGTAGGCGGAAGCGGTGATTCAGCTACGCTCTATTACCAGTAGGGTTATGGAGCAGTTATACTGGGGCACGCATATGGTCTACAACCTTAGTCTATCAGCATATGCCAATATTACTTGCTCTCGACCCTAAAGTCCCGTGCAAAGAACGGGTCACGCGTTTAGGATAATAATATCATAGCTACATGAGATTTATGCATAAGCCTTCATTCACATCTACTACTTACCATCCGTTAGCTTGGATAAAGCTTCTGACCATTGATTGTGGGTTTATGCCAGTCTGTAGGGCGTCTCGCCGCGTAGGATCTCGTCATGCATCGGTTTATGTAACTGATTGGTCTCAGGCTCAAATCCGCTTTGTCAACACGATTCTACCCCCGCACCATCACCAAGGATTCAAGCTAGACTTTGTTTTCCTAGGAATCCACTAGCATCGCCCTCATCCTCATGAATTTTGATCGTTATCCATTATAACTTGCTTTTCTCTTTCCCAGTTTTTCCAATATGGACTCAGCAGTGATTACTCAACTGGACGATCGGGCCATCTATCAAGCGACAAAGGATATATTCGTGGGTCCAAAAGCTAAATTCCGAAAACTTGCGCCGGTACGAAGATCTATCGAGAGCTCTTCGAAGAAGAACGTTTTGGTCCGGCAATACGTGACCCAATACGGCGCTGAAGCCATACTTCAGGCCGTGCTGAAGCTTCTCTCTGATGGGGTCTATGAATCAACATTAATCGCCTGTCGTCGTTTCCCGGATCTATTCGAACCATCCGTGGCTCAGACCACAGCGAGGGATATGCTAGAGGCAGAAGCTACCAGGAGCGAGGAGGCGGCGCTTGATGATATTATTCAAGCTGAATGGGCTGACGATCAGGAAGTACTAGATTGGGGGAACCACAGTTGGCTTACGTGGTAAGGTCCAACAATGGCTGATATAAGCTACAGCAGTCTAATGATGTGTGATCAGACACGGAGAATAACGTTACGGACAGCCAGGTCAACAGTTCATCGTTGTTCCCGGTTTATCTACCGTTTCCCAAGGAACATCTGCTTATGGAAAAACTGCAAAAGACTCTGGAACTTGTTTGTTACGAGTTTGGGGCTCGAGTTCTGCCAGATATTATGCGAAAGCGTGGCTGGGATTGTCCCGAATCGGTAGAACTCAACAAATGGACGGAACTCTTGAAGCGTGAGGGGTTGGCGGTGGAACGGGACAGCACCCGCAAGCCCTTGAAAGAACTGTTGCATTCGATTGCAAACATTAGACACACAGCTGTTCATCGGCTACGTACAAGCTCGATCGGATTGGAACGGTTTCTCGCTGATGCGGAAGACCTTGCCGGAGCTCTAGGGAATACAGTATATGCGAATGCGATATCTCAGCTACGGTCGAATGCTGAGTCGGCACTCGCGGAGCTCAGGCAGAATAAGCAGTTTTTACAGTTACGGCTAGAGAAGACTCGAGCGGTAATAGCAAAGCAGCGGGCTGAACTGGATCGGAGGGAGCAGGAGGCCATGGATCGCGTGAGAGAGGAGGATGAGAAGTATGGAATGCTAGCGGGAGAAAGATTAGAGAAGGCGCTAGAGCTCGTGGGAGATTTTAAAGCAACAACGAAGGGTGAGAATAATGTATTAGATGGCGTTAATGATGACATCGAGGAGATAACAGATGATGACGACGGTAATATGGAGGGGTTTGAGGATTGTATCGAATAATCTTATGACTAGGGGTTGAGACGCAGTAAATCTAATGATCCTTCATTTGGTCATTTAGATCAACATAAGTGCACTACTAAAAAGGTATCGAGGTTAGTGAGTAGTTAATGAAAAAGATGGCTAGGGTCTTAAGATCCACGATGATGCTAGGATTGCTTTTAGCTTAGGGTAGGTTTATTTGGTGGGCCCGTCGATAATCTAGGGCGGGCAATTTCTCCACTCTCGACGACATTAATGAAGAGGGGCTCAAAGACAAGTCAGTAAGATAGGCAGCGCGACTGCATCGAGCAAGCGATACGACGGCGATCAACTGCAGCGGTGACAACGGTTACGAGGTAGACGATAAGCAGGATTTGGGGAGCGATTGGATTAGTGGTGATATGATGACAATGATGATGACGGTGATGCAGGGTGCGTGGTATATGTAAGGAGCTCATTGAGGGTGCTCGCCGGGTTGGTGGTGTGAGAGTCGATGAGTCGATGATTGATCTGAGAGGCTTCTCGACTCGACACTTCCTTCCGCTGTCCTTTCCGATAGGCCGTGCTTGCGTATCTCGTCTCTTTTATGGACCCGTTTCTAGTCGGGCTAGAAGTAGCTATCCGTTGGTGGTGGGAACCAGGCGAGTTAAGGGATCTACAGTGGACGGTTTTCTTAGATGCAGGGTTGAGGTTGGAACAGTCTGGGGTATCTTGCACTGTTTTTCTTTCGTGTTTCTACTCGGGGGTCTGGGATCTTGTCTCGCGTGAGCTGATCAGATCGTATCAACGGTGGAGGCTCTGGAGGCGGCCAAGCGGTCGGTTCCTTCGGGTACGGCTGCGACTTTCAGCCGGGCTCTAAATCCTCGTACTGCTACCCCTAGGCCGAGCAGGTGAGGCGAGAGAGGCACAAGGGAAGTTGAGTTTAGGCGTAACCCTAACCCTAAGCCTAAGCCAAAAGGCAAATTTTTGGATTGATCTGGGAAGTCCAGAGGGTAGCTGGCAGTGGTGAGTGTGAATGTCAGGGTTAGTGGAGGGGTGAGGAGTAAAGGCAGGGCGTAAAGGTGACGGGGAACGCCAGAGTAAGTGAAGGCCAGAGCCTACCCCTGAGTCTAACTCTAAGTCTAAGTCGAAGTCGAAGTCTACCCCTAACCCTAACCCTAACCCAATGTCGGGTTAGGGTTACGTTTGAGTAAAGGGTTAAAAGCGGAAAGGGGTTAAGAGAGAAGCGGGTGTTTGCAAGGGTTTGTAGGAAGTAGAGGTAGTGGTGTTTACCTGTAAGCCTAAGGCAGTCTCTAAGAAGCCTGAGTCCAACCGTGAGGGCTACTCTAACCCTAGCCCTAGCCCTTGGGTTTCGCTTAAGTTAGGAAGTAAAGAGGAAAGCAGGTAGTTAAAAGGGTCAGTTTTAAGGGTTAGTTGAGGAAAGAAAAAAAAAAAAAAAAACCCAACTTAGGCCTAACCCTAACCCTAACCCTAAAGCAAAACGTCAAATTTTCGTTTAATCAGGGAAGGTAAGAGCCTAGCGGGTGTTTAAGAGAGCTAGACCGAGGAGAGAAAAGGACTGCTTAGCTGTTACCCTAACCTTAACCCTGAGTCTAACTCCTGAGTCTAACCCTGTCTAACCCTAACCCTAACCCAATGTCGGGTTAGGGTTACGTTTAAGTGAAGGGTTAAGAGCGGAAAGGGGTGAAGAGAGAAGCGGGTGTTTGTAAGGGCTCGTGGAGGGTAGTAAAGGTGGTGGTGTTTACCCGTAACCCTAACCCTAACCCTGGGTTTTCGTTTGAGCCGGAAAGTTGAGAGGTAAGCGGGAGGTTGTGAAGGTTACTGGAGAGCAAGGCTTGTCGGTTTGTAGGGGTAAAGAAGGGGGAAACGAGGACGGGGGCAGTAACCTCTGGCGTTAGGAGTTGGAAAAGTAAAGCTAACCGCTAGTGTCCGGGAGGGAAGAGTTGGAAAAGTGAAGCTAACCACTGGTGTCCGGGAGGGAAGAGTTGGAAAAGCAAAGCTAACCACTGGTGTCTGGGGGAGAAGAGTTGGAAAGTAAAGCTAACCGCTACTGTCCGGGGGAGAAGAGTTGGAAAGTAAAAACTAACCGCTACTGTCTAGGAGAGAGGAGTTAGAGAAGTAAAGCTAAGTGCTAGTAAGTTCTAGTTAAGTAGGTAAGGAGAGAAAAGGACAGAGGGTGTGAGGCGAGGGGTAGGAAGGTAAAACTAACCGCTAGTGGGCGGGAGAGAAGCAAGGCAAGGTGTGGGGTAAGAAAAGGAGTTAAGGAGTGAAGACAAAAGTGTTGTGGGAGAGGGAAGGAAGGGGCTAACCACTGACGTAAGGGTTGGTGTAAGGCAGGCGGAGGTGAACCGCTGGTGTAAGTGGTTAGTTAAGTAAGTAAGACAAGAGCAAGCGCTACTGAGGTCAGGGGCTAAACAGGGCGGGAGGTAAGCGCTGACGGGGTCAAGGGCTGAGTAGGGCTGGAGGTAAACGCTGTTGTGGTAAGAAAGGGTGGTGGTGGTGGTGGTGGCAGAGTACAGTGCGAACAGTACAGTACAGAAAACGTTGCGCACGGCGCTGGGTTAGGTTAGGTTAGGTTAGGTTAGGTTAGGTTAGGTTAGGTTAGGGTTAGGTTAGGTTAGGTTAGGTTAGGTTAGGTTAGGTTAGGTTAGGTT